>NC_092411.1:81623814-81926844 GCF_040894005.1 Engystomops pustulosus
AGCACTGAACTTAAGCTTGTTCAGACCTTTAAAACTGTGGTAAGCAGCAGCTTTGCTTTATGGACAAACACAGCTATGATACATGCGTCAGTAGGTGAACTCTGCAGTGTGTGTGTTATTTCAGAAGTGTCAAATAACCAGGCAGCTGAAAGTCGTAGAATAAGCCAGGGAAGCTTCAGAAGACCTGGAAGGAGGAAAGTGAATAAAACAAGCTATGGGGAGGTTACACCAGTCACTCAGCATCATCCGGGTTCTGAGGGTCAATTATTTTCACATGTGTGAAGGGAAAAAGCCCTTTTCGGCCATTAACTTCTCCTTCCCACTGGCCGTTAATATTCATGCGAGTAACTTTCACTAGGTCACCCACCTGAAAAGACAAGAGGAAGAGGGAAAGAAAAAAAAAAAAAAAAAAAAAAAAGGATTAAGTACACAATTAAATCAGAAATATAATGCGTGCACAAAACAAAAAAACCCACACAGAGTAAAGGCAATAATCTCCAATAGTAGACAGCTTTTTTAACTGTCAAAAATATACAGGCTGTTACTTACTAGATATAGGTTTGTTATGTTGAATTTGTAGGCAAGTCAAAAATGTATATTTTATCATTGTAACCCAAGCCAAAATTGTTTTGGTCTCTGACAATTGTATATTAAAAATGTTGGGTTGTCATAAGAACCAGGATTAAAAATAAAGCTTATTTGCAGACACCTTAAATAACCTATATAGCTGATTATTGTAGCCTGGGGCTAAAGTACAGTAAATTACCAATATCCAGAGGTCAGTTTGTAACTAGGGGTCATCTGTAAGTCGGGTGTTCTTAAGTATAGAATCGCCTGTATAAGGGTACAAGACTAGCAGCTCATTAGTACATGATGGTTTTTATGCAAACCTACTCCCGGTCAGAACTGGTGTAGTTTTGCATGAAAACCATGAAGTTTTAATGATAAACAGTTAGTCTTATTATATACATGAATAGGTCGCCGGTGTATGATAAATCTCCCATGGGAGGCCCTACCGAGGGGAGAGATGCGTTTTTTTTTTTTTACATTTTCACCATCATGTCATTCTTATTGGCCAGTATGGATCCAGAGTAGGGAAATAAATAGGGCTTGAAATCTATATGGCAATAAGCATCATAAAGTCATGGAGGCTGAGAGAAAGTCAATCAGTCCCAAAACTTTGCCTGACGTCCCTACCCGCAGACACACAGCTCCCTGGCTTTCCTGAAGACGTACACGTTTCCAAAATTCTGACACATGTGAGGTATTATCAAGGGTTAATCACACACTGCAGTTTCACCGTCAGTGTTGTCCTTTCGATGGGACAGATCCAGCCTCCGTGACTTTATGATGCTTATGGTCATAATGGAATAAAAGTTATTTTTTACCACTGTGGAGAAATGCAGGTCAACAAGAATGAAATATATGCTGGTGGTGCCAAAAAGGAAAAGGTTTTTAGAGTAGCTGAAAACCCCTTCAATACATGGTTAGAAAAAGAATATTTGCAGGTGGTTACAGCATGTTATAGGCACATTCTGAATCCCTACTCCATCATATGGCACCTGACAATGACCTATACTGACTGGAATCGTAAGGGCTCTACAGCAACAAATAACATATACAGTTTGATGAAAAATAATCACACTACTAGATATGATCTAACGGGTTCTAAACGTGCCAGTCCTTTTTAACCGATTTCTCAGAAAACTAATTTTGGGTAAATACAATGAATAAATAAAGCCATTTTTGATGCATCACTCATACAGATGGTTCTATATTGAGCCCCGCAATAATCTTGTAGTAAAAGGATAACTTTGGAAAACCGATAATTGAAAAACAGTGTTCTGCCCTGCCCCCCCCAACATTTCTGCAATCTGTGTCGACCTGTATGCAATAGACGCCATTCATACTGTACTTGGAGGATGACAAATAAAAGACGTTTAAGAGCACTTATTTCAGTACAACTTCTGCAGAAGCTTGGCGCATGGCTGCCATTTACAACCCACAACCACAATTGGCTTCTACCAATATGAGGTGGTTTCTTATTACAATCCGGAGAATGAAGATGTCCTTGGGAAAATGCTACAAATACAGGCCCCAACTTGCTTCCCTCCTTTACTATATGTCCTTGCTATTATAAGACACATGTATGGAGCCACACCTTCAGACGCCTGGAGGTAGCTTGCTGTGATCTGCTGCCCATTGGTTAGCACTGAAATCATAGCCCCGAGGGAGAGAAAAGTGACTCAGAAAATGCCACACAAACCTCCGGGTCCCACCTGAGAGCACGTACACATAGTATTCATGTGAGTCAATAAGGTACTACCGGGCCATGTGTCACTTCCTCCTTACTATGTATTTACTGATAACTCCAGCACGTTCTAGTGACTGACTCACTGACAAACTGCTCTGCCCAATAACCCAAGTCTCTGATAGACTTCTGAAAGAGCATATTCATGACCTTAGGGTGGGAAAGCAAGCGGAACATAAAAGCTACATTTAACTTTTACATGTGTCAATAACTAAAGCCAAATATCTCACACAGGATATTATTCACTCCAGTTACTAAGAGTAGGAGGACTACAGGAGGCCTATAGATGCTATACTGTCCTCCTCAGAGCTTAGGGATGGACAAGTCATAGTGTAAGCAGCAAAAAGAAGCCTTATACACACACTTCCTCTATATATAATATATTATATATAGAGGGACATTCAAGCTACTCGCTTGTAGCTCAGAACAGAAAACCTACTTGATAATTTTCCAAAGTACTTAATTTTTCTCAGCTAGCAACCCAATTACAATAGTAACCCCATGAGACTAAAGTCATTATGTTACTAATTGGCACACTTGATATAATAGGACAGAACAGACCTACTTACAAGGAGGCGGATTAAATCTTCATGAAGTAATTTTTCCAGAGTTAAAGGAACAATTCAATACAGATAAACTTAGAAACATCAATTATGAGAGGAATCTCTTATTCCCCATTTGCAGCATGTCATAAAACTGACAGCTAAATCTGTAGCTATACAATAAAGGGTTAATCTGAAAGGGTCACAGCTTTAAAACAGCTTTCAACTTTGACCAAAGGCAAAGTACAGAAGTCCAGCTCTTCCAAAGTCAGTCAATATCAGGAGGGTCTGTCTTAGCTTGGGCACCTCTGGGTCCCATTGTTAGCAGTGCACAGGAACAGGAGAGTAAGTGGATTATTTTAGCTCCATTCTGTATTAATCTCTGATGCTCAGCTATCTCCAACTATTGCCTTCTACTCTTTAGAGAAGAAGTGCAATGACCTGGAAATCAATAAGCCATTAACTTTTTGCAATGAAAGTAGAGAATCTGTATGTAAGTGACAGGTCTGCAATCATGTACAGGACTCTTACCTCTAGCGCCAGGGCTGTCTTGTCATAAGCACAAGGTACTCGCTTCTGAATGGCTTTAGCATAGACAGGTCCATTCTGTGTGGATGGTAATGGGGTGATGACGGCGCCTGGAGGGGTAGAAGATGCTGGAAGAGGGCTGGGAGTCTGCGGCTGAGCATAAGCATGTGCGGGCTCAGGTATGCCATAGCTATTTGAATTCCTGTTTCCCATCATTCCTTGAAGAAATACACGAGGTAACTTCTCTACATAGGGCACCGGAATCATGCCAACACGACCGTCCTTGTTTCGAGCACTCCACCATTGTTCCTCAGGCTTTTCAACAATTATTAAAATTTCCCCTTTTTTAAAAGGAAGGTCCTCCGCATCATTACCCGGGAAATCATAAAGAGTCCGTACACACTCCAAGTTCTCCTCCGCTGCATGTATACTAGAGGCAGGACCGGTTCCAACAGGGGGACTTGGATACCTGTTAAGAGCATTGAAGAAATAAAAATGAAAACTCAGCCAAATATATTTGACTCAGGTCAAGGACAAGCAGAACTAAATGTGACACTACTTCCAATGTGTCTTTACTAGAATCATGGGTGATCGTTCAACAACCTGCGTGTCAAGGAAGACTTAGAGCTCAGATAATAAGGAGCTAAAATCCAGTAATCGCATTGCATGGATGAGTTTAGCAAATGAATACAATGACTAAGAGCCAAGTAATTAGATTAGCAGATTAGGAAGAGCTAAACGCATCAGTCTCAGATTATGCCAGCTGCTTGCTTGATTCCATATGTCTCTACAAACTCCCGACACCTTGATAACTTGCCCAGCTGCCAAAAGTGATGCAATGCAGCGGCCAAGAGAGCAAAGTTTGCTGCAGTCTGGAAAGTATTCCGTGATGACTGAGGTCTAGGGGAATTGACAACTTCACAGCAGCAAATCAATCCCAACAAGACGGAAAATAGAACTTGTGCCCTTTACTAACGCTGTTGTCCCAACACATCCAATATCCCAGACTATTGATCTGTTTAATTGTAAGCATCAGCTCCAACATCAACTTGGCAGACAGCAGCAGATCAGCAGTTTACAGCAGCAATCTCTGCATCAGCAACTTGTTTTGTATCAATGAGCAAAGTAGGGACAAACAGGGATAAGGGTGCCAGCCGCATACATGCCACTGACTATTTACCTCAGAGGAAACACAGAAAACCGGGAATGCCCAAGAATGGAAAACAGTGCTGACAACTATAAACCTAGCACTGCCTGTGTACACAACGGAGGCCAAGAATTTACACAGCGCACCAAGCTGCCCCCAACTATTTACTTAAAGAAAATTCGGGGGCAAAACAATGGCTTGAAAATTTATACTGTTTAACACTCAAGATAGACTTTACAGGAATTACAAACTCAACAATGCTACAGGAGAACAGGATGACTGAAAAGAGGTTGAGGAATGGAATTAAAAACCTAAGGTTAAAAGGAGAAAGTTCACCAAACTGTGTGCTATGTAAATAATCTTTCCAGGAACATAAGAGTTGACACTTATGCCATAGTAGAAACCTCACGATTAAGCCAAACAAAGGGAGAGTTCTAGTAATACATGTACTCTGGCCACAGCGTTAGACCACTGAAAGTCCAACCACAGGACAGGATCAAGGGTTTCCATTTAATCCTTTTCCCCTATCCTGCGGACTGGTGGTAGGTATGACTACTGTAGGTCTAAACACAAGTGATCACCAGAACAACTATCACTGTGTGTCATATGTCACAGTGCAGGAAGACACATGTACTGCTACTACTTGATTCTCTTCTAGGAACCTTTATGGAAACCCTCATTCCTCTGCCTAGTGGATAAGTATTAGTGGGAACCCCCTTTAAGAGATAGAAGCTAAGCTTAGGCACTTCTCAAGAATGATGGGGTCACAGTGCAGGCACTGACAGCTGCCACCATCTATAGCAGGACTCACCTGGGCGCCGGCTCTATCAGCGTGGTGGTGTCCAGGTAATGGATCTTGTAGAAGTCTAGAAGAGCCGGTAAGTTGTCGAACTCCTGGTCCCCGATCTTGTAGCGCCGCCCGGGCAGGGAGTTGATGATGTAGTGGGAGACCCGCGAGTTCTCCGACACGGACAGCACGTGATCCCCGGGGCAGGTGGACGAATCCCGGACCAGGAAGACGCCGTGCCGCTGTCCCTGCAGTCGCGTCTGCGCCTCCTGCCGGGACACCGGCCCGAAGTACCAGCTCGAGCGGTCCGAAGAGTCAAAGCGGGCGGACGACATGATGGGTGCAGTCGCCTGGGACAATTGGAGATAACGGTTGTGGGCAGGGGGAGGGTGTGCAGGGGCAGGCTACTGGCACGCTGCGGCCTCGGCTGCTCTGGGTTTCATGGTCTTGGCGGAAGCTGCAGGTCCTGTCAGGCCCGCGCGGTCTCTATGTATCCCTCCTCGGGTCCCCTCCCTGCTCTGAGCTGCGAGACTACTGGGGAGACAGTAAAGATGGCGGAGGGACTGCAGGCTTTCACATACAGCCAAGCGGATACGCGTCAGCGCCGAGTAGTAGCCAATCAGGAGGCGCCTGCTTCGACGCTATTGGATGGCGACGCCGTCATTTCACAGTGGGTAGACGTGAACGCGCGTTTTCATATGGCGGTACAATCAGGTACCTGGTCAAGTAGCCAATCGGAAGCCGCACAACTTTGACGTCAGCTAACGTTAAATGATCACTCTTTCTATTGGTTGCCAGCCCCTGCAGGGTGTTCTGAGCGTGTGACGTCAGCGTCATTCGTAGATTACATCAGTCTTTAAATTTAGGGCGTCTGATAAGTAAGTGTAGGAAGGAAGTACTCCAACATGAACAGCAGGCTCTGCTCACTAACAGTGCGTTCACACGTTCAGTTTTACAATGCGGTTTCCAAAGCTAATTCAGGTTTGGATCATAATGAGGCAGAACATTACTGAGAGAAGCCATCTCTCTTCTTTTTTTTCACTCCACTCCTTGTTTGGACATCAAAAACTGAAGGTGTGAACGCACCACAGAATCAGCAGTGAAAGAGGGGAAATGTACAAATATTAAGAAAAACATGAATATCTTTACAATCCACAGAGAATCATCCGCTCCCCTCTTACATATAGGAACCAGAGATGGGATCCTGAGCAATGGATTTCCCGAAAAATAACTTCCAGAGATCTTTGATGTCATGGGATCCACAAAACTAACCTACCGTCCTCTTGTCAGATAATTATTCAGACAATTCCTTTAAGTTATTAACAGTGGGCACATATAATAGTCCATATACTCTTATAACACCCCGAGGCTGGTCAGGAAGGCTGAAGCTGCTCCCACCTTGTGTCCCATCCTTCCCCCTTAGCTGCTGTGTTCATTACTATTCTGGGAATTCTTGCAAAAGTTGTTCTAAAAAAAAAAGTTATTTATAAACTTATATTCAGTCACTTCAATGCAGTAGGTTATACACGTCTCCACAAATAGCTGCTGAGTTCACATCTACGTTTGGCAGTGTCTGTTACTTTCTATTATAAATAGCAGAAAAAATAGCGCAGCAGTCCATATCTTTTGTCCGCTGTTAATTATGGATGAGTAACAGAGTCTATTAAAGTCTATGAGGAAACCGGAAAAAAAAATCTTTAACTGCCCATTGAAATAAATGGGAGACAGATTCTGGGTCTGGGGCGTAACTAAGGTAGTAGATGTGCTCCATAGCAGATGAATGGGACCCCTTAATGAAGTCCAGTGACATTGAGTTAGCCCCTACAGTTTAGGGGCTAACTTGCTGATCAGTGGGGCTCTCTCCGTGAAGTGAGGTCTATTTTAACCCTGCTGTACCGCAGATGAACAGAGCAGCCAGTCCAGCTTCCACCTGAGTGGGTAGCATTTCTGCCTTGCAGTGCAGGGGTCCCGAGTTCATGTCCCATCCAGGTCAACATCTGCAAAGAGTTTTTATGTTCTCTCTGTGTTTGCGTGGGTTTCCTCCGGGCCCTCCGGTTTCCTCCAACACTCCAAAACATACTGTTAGATTGATTAGATTGTGATCCCAATGGGGACAGGGACCGATTTGGCAAGCTGTGTGCTCTGAATAAATAAAGAATTTATTTCTGCTCTATTAATCTCTACCGGCTAATGGAGGCTGACAAGCATAGTACTTGTCTATGTCTGTCAGCGCCACAGAGATGAATAGAGCAGTCATTCTTCCCCTCCCCCCCCCAACAATGTAAACCCCTTATCACTGGACAACCCCTTTAAACATAAAAACTACATATTTATTTACATATTAAAGGGGTATTCCCAACTGGGCAATCACATTTAATTAAATTCATTTGCCATATGTAAACATTTTTTGAATTGGCTGTTATTAAAAAAAAATGTTCCTGTGTGGTGAAGATAAGTTCTCATAAATGTCGCCATGTTTTCCCTTAGAAACGAGATAACTTCCTCAGATACGATCACCTCACACTCTGGAAGCGGCGTCCAGACATGTGCAATTGAGTCCTGCCAGACCACCAGGATTCAGCAATCATTACCACAGGACCGCTGGGGGACATACAGTAACTCCCGGACATTTTATATACAATAACCTTTTGTTTCTTTGTGCAATCTCTCTATCAGAGGTGGCCGTATCCGAGGAAGCTATCTCGTTTCTAAGGGACCATAAGACTACATGCATGAGAAATTATCTTCACACAGGAACATTTTTTTAATAACATCTAGTTGAATAAATGTTTACATATGGCAGATTAATTAAACTTAAATGGGTTATCCAGGTTTTAAAAATTACTGAGGGCAGTACTGGGGCGGGCAATTTACACATTATAAACATGTACTCACCTCGTCCCGCGCCGCGGCCGGTCTTCTCTGTGCGCCGGTTTCATTACAAGGGCGCACAGGGAGCTTCCGGACGGCCGGAAGCACCCATCCGACACCATCTCCCAGCGCTTACAACGCTGGGAGATAGGGACGGATGGGAGGACCCGGCCACATTGCGGAAGCTCCCTGTGCGCGGCTCCCTGGGACCGTGGCGCGGGACAGCGCCGGAGGAGGTAAGTAGATGTTTATTATTTTTAAATAGCCCTCCCCAGCCTGGCCCTCACTAGTTTTTAAAACCCGGATAACCCCTTTAGTACATCACTTTAAAAATTAAAAAAACATTTATTTACAGAGAAAAGGCAATGGAGCAGCACAGTAATCTAAAGGGCTAATTCCCACAGTTTAGAATGAAAGCAAACTCTACTCTCAGATAGGAAGAACATTAATAAAAAATAATAATATAGAAGTAGCGCTACTGGAAAAGTTGGTCTTTATTCACCCAAAATGCAGGTGCAAAATTTCAGCCCCTCGCTGGAGCTATTTTCAAGCATTCTGCAATGTATTATTCAGATTTATTTATACACTCATTATGGGGCACAGTATATAATTATATTTACCAATACCCCCCAGTTAATTAGATTCTGCATAATTAAATTACAGTGGCCAGTCAAACTTCCATAAAATCAGCAGCATTATTACAGTGCTGTTCTACCAACAAGCATGAATCAGACTGTACACTGGATTCCATTTACGGAGCACAGTGCCAGGACTCCTTGCATCACAGTAAAATATGATGCAAGGAGTCCGGGCACTGTACTTGGTGCCACATAAAAACCATGCGGATGCAGATTTTCTGCTAGACAATCTGCCATGTGTGCACATAACACAAATACTGCACAGTAAATGTGGAAAATACACTGAGTAGCACAATAGCAGTGTAGTTTGAGATTTATCCTAATCCCATACACACCTTGCAAAGGTTGTGCTCTGTCCACAGAAGTATTAAACACATCAAAATGAAGCTGATTTCAGCTGGTTTCTAATGCTTGCAGAATGGCTGCAGAACTAGCACTAGGTAAATTCCACAGCTACTGTATATTGCTCTGTGTGATTCTCTGTTATTACACAATACATTACTCTGAACCTCGGTGCAAGGAATTAATAGTCACATACAGTCCAGGCATAGTATCAATTAGCATTAGCCAGTGCATACCTTGCAGATGACACATCGGCTGGCGTAAGTATTAATCAATTGAGGAAATTTGTGTATTTTAATAACGATCATTTTACCTGTTCCAGATCCAGTGTTGCCTTGCTGTCATCCTTTGGTTGCTCCCTGCCTTGCTGAGGACCAACGTGGTGACCAGAATAATGGCCGTTGGTGGATGTGAATGTGAATGTTATCTTGTACAGCAAAGCATTGATTTCCAATGAGAAAGAAGTTTCCAGGACACACAGAGAGCAACTCAAAAAACATTTGTGTCATAGGCCATGTCCATTGCTAGGGGTGTAACTAGGAGAGGCCGGGTCTCATAGCAGACTTCTGAATGTATTTGTATACTCACACATGTGAGTTACAAATCACACACATTTATTTACTTTTATACATAGACATGCAACATAAACACACACACACACACACACACACACACACACACACACATACATACACAAAACCATGCAGCATATACACATCATATTCAGGCACACACACAAAATACACACATAGATACAATGCCATATACAGACAAACATACAGTTTCACACAAATATAAAACATTTACAGTACCAAAAATCCAGAAGTTGAGGCCCCCTGACGCTGTGGGCCCCATAGCGTTTGCTATGGCTACCACCCCAATCATAGTATACTATTAACGTTAATGGCTTCCCACATAGTGTAATGCCCCCTTCTTGGGGTTAACCCCCCTATGGACCCATATAATACCCCCTCATAATCCCCCCCCCCTTTTTGTGGCCACACACTCATACATTGCCATAGCTTTTTGCACTCCTGTCCTCCAGCCCCCTCATATTGTGGCCTCCTTTCCTCCATCCCCCCTTATTATGGCCCCCATCCTCAATCTCTTTCATTGTGGTCTTCCATGGCACTCATGTTGTGACCCCTTTCCCTCATTCCCTAGCAACAGTCCTGCTTCCTCTTTTTCTTCCGCTTGGAGCTGACTTGGAGGAGGGGACGGGGCCATCCTAAGGGAGTAGCTACCTCCATACATGTTGGCTTAAGAGAAGCAGACACATACGGAGATAGCAGGAAGCTGGTCCAGATGCCTTGGTTGCTCAGATGCTGTAGTGTAGGGGACCAGCAAAAGCAGGGAAATTCAGGCCAGTCTCCCAGCTGCCTGCAAGAGCAATGAAAAACCATGACTGTCCCGGAGCTATGATTCGGAGCTATGGTAACTTGGGGCAGAGGCTAAGCTGCGTTCAGTGAAGAGATCTCCCACCCCAGTGCACAAAGTCCAGCTACAATCTAAGAAAAGACAATGCATTTTTCACAGTCCTGCCGCTATTTGCGCACACACACAACCAAACATTTTGTTTCACTGAAATTCAGGGTTGTAACCCAACAGTGTCTGCATCTTTGTATGGTTAAAAATTACTGACATGTTCCTTGCAAATTACCTCATATTAAGAGGCAAGTTATGGACACCAATATAAGTGTGCATATCACTTCTTCATATTTTCCCAAAACAATTACCGAATACTTAATAGATCAGACAGATTGCTTTTGAATGTTACACTAAGTAACCCTATTCAACTTGCATTTCTTTTATTGGCTGCTTGGAATCTCAATCCTGCCGCCAACCCATCTACTGAAGTACTTGCTAATCTTTATGGTTTCTTTATTGAAGCAACAACGGCCTTCATCCCTTCAGATTTTGCCACAGATCTTTGCCAGATTCTACCATTGAAAATATTTTCAAACTCATAAATGATTTCCTGTGGTTGAGAGGTAGATTTTAACACTGGATTTCCATGTCTTTTGTAAACAAATCATTAACCCCTTCCTGCTGAGGCCCATTTTTTTTCCATTTTTCACTCCCCACCTTCAAAAATCTATAACTTGTTATTTTTCCATCTAAAGAGCTTTATGGGGGCTTGTTTTCTGCATAACAAATTGCACTTCATAGTGATGGTATTTAGTAATCCATGCTGTGTACTTGGCAGCGGGAAGAAAATCCAAAATACAGTGAAAATGGTGAAAAACCACATTTGCGCAGTTTTCTTGTGACCTTGGATTTTATGGCTTTCACTGTGCGCCCCAAGTGACATGTTTACTTTATTTGGTTGGGTCGGTGCGATAGTGGGGATACCACAATTGTATAGCTTTTATAATGTTTTCATACATTTACAAAAATTACTGTATATACTCGTGTATACAAATAAAATGTACCCACTTAAAAAAAAAAAAAAAAACTTATATACTCACCCTCCGTCAGGGTCAGCGCGGCTCCCCGATGTCAGCGCTTCCCGCCTTGTGAGTATACAAGTTTAATTTTTTTAAAGTGCTGTGGGGGCCATCTGTATACTACATGGGAGCTGGCAGGCTGTATACTACATGGGGGCTGGCAGGCTGTATACTACATGGGGGCAGGCAGGCTGTATACTACATGGGGGCAGGCTGGCTGTATACTACATGGGGGCAGGCTGGCTGTATACTACAGGGAGCTGGCAGGCTGTATACTACTGGGAGCTGGCTGAGTATATACTACTGGGGGCTTGCTAGCTATATACTGGGGGGGGGGGGGAGGAGTCCTGTGACCAATGCATATCCCACCCTCGGCTTATACTCGAGTCAATAGTATTTCCCAGTTTTTGGTGGTAAAATTAGGGGTCTCGACTTATTCTCGGGTCGGCTTATACTCAAGTATATACGGTAAATCCTCCTTAACGGAAAAAAAAAAATTGCCACCTTCTGGCGCTATTAACTTTTTCATATATTTTTGTGTTTTTCTGTGTCCCTGGTTGCCTCACCGCTGTATGTAATTGTGACGTAATTTTTTTCTAACTTTTTCATACTTTGGTGTACGGAGCTTTGGGTAGTGTAATTTTTTTTGCGAGTTTTGATGACATTTTGAATGCTTCTATTTGTAGGACCGCACGACCTTTTGATTACTTTTTATAGAATTTTTTATATTTTTCAAAATGTCAAAAATGTGCCATTTTTGACTTAGGGTTCTATTTTCCATTACAGGGTTAAACACAATGAAAAAAATGTTATTATATTTTGATAGATTTGGCATTTTGGGATGCAGGGATTCCTAACATGTTTATGATTCTTACTGTTTGACTTTTTTTTAAAAAACTTTTTATTTACCATTTTTCAGACCCCCTAGAGTACTTTCACCCTAGGTTGTCTGATTGATCCTACCATTTACTGCCACACTACAGTATGGCAGTATATGGGGATTTTCCTCCTCATTCATTACAATGTGTGAATCGCACATTTTAGTGAATAGATCAAAACAAGACAGCAATATGCAGCAAACACTTACTGGCTATGGAGAACGCTCAGCTTGTGTATCTGTAAGCAATACATATAGTATTAAATATGTAATAACAGATTTATTACTTTTATGGAATACATTTTCAGGACATTTCAGAATAGTCACAGCAGAAAGCATCCAATGAATCGCACAGTCTGTCTGGTAGCCAAAGAACATTTATTATTAAAGGCTTTGGGCACCAGTATTGTATCAAGTTTGCCACACAAGGCTATGCAAGGATGCAACAGGGTAGCTCAAAACAAATCAATGTACTAAGAGCCTGCAATTTGTTGAGAGGGTAAGTCTGTGTGCTAACAAATTACAAAAAAAGGGCAAAGGATGGTAAAAAATAAAAATCCAAACATTCATATATTAAACAACTGTCTTGATGCAAAGGATTATCTGCATCATGCGACTGTGCAATACAATGTGCAATTCAAGTGCTGATATGTTATTGTATCACATGGTAAGAAATGACCTCTACTTGACAATGAAAACCAATGTCACCATCACGGTGGCTCATTCTGGTCCTGCGGTTACAATGTCATTTACTTCATTCCTGTGACCAATTTTGTGGTCATGTAAAAGGCATAAATGTGCAGGAGCTAGCAGAGTATTTAATACCAGCAGCTGATACTTCCTTTACAAAATTACCTGCATGTGGGAGGTTCTTACAAAAAAACTGTTGTTATCTGCAAGCAGTATGTAATAGTGCAGGAGGAGTTTGATGTCCTGTATTGTGGGTAAAGATTCAGCATAACTCATAATTTATTCCCTTATATCTATAGTTTTGCTCTGCCGTGAAAAAGTCACTGGGGCAACCAGTTACCTCTGTATGAATAGTGACACATGGAGTTCAAGAATTTGTGATTTAAACAGCGACTATGCCTCCTCCATGCCATGTGGACGTGGAGGGGTCCTAGAGGTTGGACCCGGAGTAGTTTTGCCCGCCGGGTGGCATCTAAGCCTCTTGTTCTATCTGGCACGGGAGCACTGGCGCATGAAAACTCTCCCCCTATATAGCCATCTGCTCAGATTCCTAGAACGTGTAGCCTGTAGATTGATTGCATTTTCACATTGACAGGTTCCATTGAACATTCTGAGCGCCCCATCAGCCTTCCTGATATGTCTGTTCAGCATATACTTGTTCTCCATGGTGTAACAATTTTGTTCTGTTTCATTTCCGCTATTTCTCCTACAAATGTGTAACTTAAACAATACCAGGGTGTTTTCATTGTCATTATGTAAGGGATGTGTCCTCGCTCAGCCTTAAAGGGGCATTCACATTTAATTTAATTCATCTGCCATAGGTAAACATTTTTTCAATTGGGTGTTATTAAAGAGAAAAACATCCCTGTGTGAAGATAATTTCTCATAAATGTTACCATGTTGTCCCTTACAAATGAGATAGCTTCCTCAGATACGACCACGTCACACTCTAGCAGCAATGGCCAGACATGCAATATTGAGTCCTGCCTGACCATCTGGGTTCAGCGTTCATTACCACAGGATGGCTGTCTGACATGAAGTAACTCCCAGAAAGACAACAACTTTTTGTTTCTTTGTGCAATCCCTCCAGCAGAGGTGGTGGTATCCAAGGACACAGTCTTGTTTCTAAGGGACCATATGACTACATTTATGAGAAATTATTATTCACACAGGTACATTTTTTTTAATGACATCTAATTGAAGAAATGTATATGCATGGCAGATTAATTAAATTGAATGTGTATGCCCAGATGAGAATATCCCTTTAAATGATTGGACACTCACATAATGTAAAGACACACCATATGTATTAAAGGACTGTTGGCAGGAGTAAAGCGATCGGCACATGACTGTGGGCAATCCATAAATCGCGGTCATGCACTGGACAATATGTTGAGGACAGGCCTCCATGATTGTAGTTCTGTGGGGAAACAGGGACTCCATGCATCAGTAATACATGATGAAAGGAGTCCTGTTCTCTGTACTGTGGTTGGTCCGTGAATCACAGACTGTGCCACCTCAGATTTCACAAACTGATTACAGTGTAAAGTCGCATGTTTCTGGTCTAACAGAGAAAAAGGTGCAATACATAGTTTTTTTGAACAGACGGCACAAGGCTACACAAAATACAATACTTTTTACTGAAAATTCACATAGCCTTTTTTTTTTTTTTTTTACAGACCTTGAGTCAATGCAGTTAAAAAGTAGAGCATGGTTTGTCTGAACCATTTTTAATGGTTTCACTCATAGCCTATAGTTTATGAGGGTTCAGGGAAATAGATGTTACATGTTTTAATAAATACAAGCATTTATTAAAACAGAAAAGTCAGGAGAGGCGAGGTCTGCACTTTTTGGCATCGTTTTGTATATTGTGCAAAAACGTAGTGTTTCTAAATTCATGGTGAGGAAATTATAAACATATCAGTAAGGAAACGAACAAGTGTGCGGCGCCACTCCATGCAGGGGACAATCCGTAGACTTGTCTGAGAAAATGGCACTAAACATGTTGCAGATTTTCATATCTGCATATCATGTTAATATAAAAAAAACAATCATAGCCAAGGAAAAGCATCACCTTACTATATGGGAGAGGCACAAAAGTGTAAATAAAACTCTTAGTGTCCACACACACATACCTTATTACCTGCTTATTTGCTGCACGGAGTACTACAGTAGCAGTGTAGTGTATGGGATTCATACACAGTTGGGGATTTATGATGCTGATAATGGTACAAAAAACCACTTTTGCAATGGTTTCTGATGCTTGTGGAATGACTGCAGGATACCACTGGGGTATCCTCCGCAGCGTCAGCAGATAGCATGTCTAAACGGTTTTCCTACAACGCTAACAAAGCAGGTGTTAGTCTTCTCCAGAATTATCCAAGTCCTCCCAGTCTGAAACGCTGATTCTTTCAGATACATTGTCAGCCGGGTGCTGTACTCTCTCCATGCAATGCATGTACATCTCCTGTGTCCAGACATCCGCATCAGTGAGAATGGATCTGGGAAGAGTCAGAACACAGGCTGCCATGCCGGAAACATCATCCTCTAGTTGAGGTCCTTCCTCCCATAAGTCTTTTTCTGCATCATATACATGTACATAATCCATGCGATCTCCTTGGTTATGTGACCTCCCTCCTAGGACATAAATTGTGTTGTTAAGAACAGCAATCCCAGGCTCTCCATGACCTGCTGGAACAGGGGTCACCAACGACCAGTGATCAGTCTTTGGGCAATAGCAAGCCACCTAAAAAAGAAATGAACAAAACAATGAGACAGTATGGATGGTGTCATGTTACAGATAATTATATACAGTACTGGCAAATATACAGACAAACTATATTCTGTGTATTGCTATCAGATACAGTCTAGATATGTAGACAATTACAGCTTTATAAGTATCTTGGCAAGAGCCAGAAGAGAGTCAAGCAGGGCAGGGATTAATTCTAACATCGTTGGATAGACAGGGATAGTGGAATTAATACACATACGCATTTCAAAGGGGAGAGGCTTGCCTTTACATTTAAAATAAGCATATTCAGTCTTCATTTCAAACACTATGCAGACTCAATACAGATCTTCCCTAGTAATGCCCAGTTATGGCCTTGCTAAGGATAATAAAAATAAAAAGCCCCTAATAGAATTAATTAAAAACGAATTTATGAATAAACCAAATTACTTAAATGTAAGGTATCCTTTAACTGTTCAGCAGATGCCAAGTTTTATATGTAAACACTTTATGCTGATCCACAGTGTATATAGGCATTCCAATATTAAAGGGGTATTCCGGGAATATGAACATCTATCACAAAAACCCATGATGATATAAATAAATGAATACAACAATAATCAATGTCATTAGTCGCAAATCGGAACCTAAATAGTTTGATTTTATGATTTACACAAATTATGGCCTCTCTAAAGTAGGTGGAGTTATCACTAAGATGGCTGCCACTGGAAACTACAAGTTCCATGATCCTTTAGTTCTCAGTCACTCCTCCTCCCTCTTATGCTCTGCTCCCAGTGGTGATATAACGTCATTACTATGGTAACAGAGCAAGAAAAGCTATGTAACTGCCATCACCAAAACACTGGTCATACTGGATGCACTGCAACCAACTGACTACAGCCAAACTTAGTGGTGATCACATGACCTGCCCAGGCAGGTGCAGGACATGTGATGTGGACATGTGACCAGCGGCCATCTTCTCTCCTGTGTCTGCTCCACAACGGACCGCGCGGAGGAAATTAACGGACTGATTAAAGGGCCAGTAGCATTTTAATTCTAATTACACATTAGCTTATATTTTGAGTACCCATTTGTATATGAATTATGCTGATTCCTGCAATACCCCTTTAAGTTTTGGGGTATTTTTTAATTTTATTTTTCAATTTTAGAAGAACAGAAGTCTATAAAATTTACCTCCAAGATATCTTGCCGAAAACCCTCATCATCATTACTTCCTCCAATAACATACAATTTATCCAAAAGTGCCACCATACAATGCCAAGCCCTTCTTACTGGCCCCTGAGCAACTTGTATCCACTGGTTTTTCTCTGGGTCATAACAACACGTTTCTTTCAAATATACGTTTTGCCTCCTGCCACAGGCAATGTACACCTTACCGTCCAATGCAGAGCCGGCATGTGCATGGACCTGTAGACAGAAAGAGTAGATTTTTTTACAATATAATTTAACTAAAATTTGAGTTATAATTTATAAATAAAAAAGTAAACCTACTGGTACTGAAATACACTGAAATGAGTGATAATAAGGAACTTGCTAAAAGAAGTTGGACCATGCCTTGAAAATGTGGATTTAAAATGCTTGAGGGTATTCACCTCATGGAGGACCTGACAACTAGTTACCTGGGACATGAGGATACTTACTGTTTGAAATTCCAGACTTCTTCAGAATACAAAAAAAAAAAATCCTTCCCTCATTGGTTTTAGAAGGTTTGACTAAGGGGGCCCTTAAGTTATTTGTTCTACCACCCCTCTCCCTTTTTTTTTAATATCTCCACTGCTCTTTTACTAAATTCAGGGCACTGTTCCATTGCACTTCTGTTTGGGAAATTCTAGTCATGTTAAGCTTTATTTTTAAGTTTAGCTTTACGATATATTACTTTCCATAAAAGCAATTCCATTGATAATAAAGTATTGGAAGTAATGTACATGTTGCCTCTTTGATACAATATATAGTATATAGTTTATAATTTAGTATTAGTTCCAGGTTATTTTAACACATTGGGCATACTCCTAAAATAAATTTGCAATGGTCCCCAACATGGGGAGCAGAATGAGCAAAATTAATTACGGTATAAAGTGAAAGCCAGCAATTTAAGTTTAAATAAGAGAGCAGGCCACAGCATCCAATATGTTGAAAAAAGGTTATACCTTTATTCACACAGGCATAGAAAAAACTGCAACGTTTCGATTCACCATGAATCTTTGTCAAGCATGCTTGACAAAGATTCATGGTGAATCGAAACGTTGCAGTTTTTTCTATGCCTGTGCAGTTTTTTCAACATATTGGATGCTGTGGCCTGCTCTCTTTTTTTGTCTTGGACTATGGATCTTGCACACTAGGACCCTGGGCTGTGAGCATCAAACAAACAGCTTTTGGTAAATACATTGGTTGCTGTCTTTTTTCTTTTTTGAGCGATTTAAGTTTGTAATATGTTTAGACTGTCTGGTGTAACTTTGTTATCTAAATTTTAAACAGGATTTGTAAAAAATTTGATCTTTTATTTACTATGCTGACAATTATTACTAATATTATTAAGACAATTTCTGCCATAAAAAGTCATGTTTGCTGACCTAAGCCATCTAGTCCAAGGGTTGGATCTATCATGGAATCTAAAGGTAGAAATCCTGCTAGGCTACTAATATGTGAACAAATTTTACAAAAAAGGAGCATTGTGTGAGTGGTTGAATATGTAAGATAGACTACTCCCTACATTAAAGTTGTCAGAGCTATTGCAGGCTATCCAGTAAACTGGAACACTTAATGTAATGATGTAGATCTTTATCCCTACTTATAGGTAGTAAATATTTTCAACACTTAAGCTAAAAAAGGAAAAACAAAATTTTCTTGCCTGTTTCTGAAGTGATGCCACGTATTCCCATGTGTTGGTGTATGGATCATACCTTTCCACTTCCTTAAGCTCTTCATGGTAATCTCTCCCTGCAACTGCATATATAAATTTCCCTAAAATGCAGACAGATAGATCAGCCCGAGGCTGCAGCATGGACTGTATCTGGAACCAGCGGTTGTGTCTCGGGTCATATCTTTAGGGTGGAGGAAAAGACAACAAACAGCAATATAGTTAAATTAAAGTGAATAACAGGACAGGACGTGGGGTCTATCAGACCAAATCTAATTAAATGGGTTTTCAGCATAATCAAACCTTATCATGATGACTGGGTCTAAACACCAGGAAAAACACCATATAAAGAGAATGTCTATCGTGCAATCATACATACATACTCTGCTTCTGTTCAAATGCGGGGATATCTGCAAGTAATTGATCGCTGTATTCTGCAATATTCTGCTGTCTTCTAGACTTTGAATGGAGTGGTAGTGCACATGCTTGTCCCCTAATATTCTTTATTGGGTCCCAGTCATGACAGCAATACTGGAGATATTATGTCATCATATGGCCAGTCACAGTGCCAAGAAAAGTGTGCCATGTACTCTATTATATTATAATCCATCAATTTAAGATGGGGAGAATATGTATCCTTGTGGGAGGTTACTCTACGTTAATTACAGCACTATATACTGTAAATCAGTATGGGGCATTACCCATCATCCATTATCGGGGTGATATATCATTCCTTTCATTAGGGGAGCCCTGTGTAAAATAGATTTTTTTCTACAATAATACAAATTTTAAGAAATCATTTATTCCTTAAAATAGGCGAATATAGTTCAGATATTATTAACATCAGGTACTTTTACCAAGATTTCAGTACATTTTTGGCAATTTTAAGTTTAAAATACTAGTCCCTTTAGGTTTTTATCATATTATCTATATAGTATTGTTTAATGTAAACTGTTATTTTGGTGCATCTTATATGTCACATGCGGATGTAATTTTATGGTCACGTCATGATAAGGGGACACAATGGATGCCGATTTTTACAATGCGCTGTATGTATCAGTATCCAAGGGCCTAACTTCTAAAAGAATAGTAAAGTGCATAGAATGAGAACTGTATATTTGTAATAAAAAATGTGCTGAAAAACCCCAACTGGTAGCAGAACAGGCAGAGACGATTCCATACGCTCACACTATGATCTCAGCATTGGCGCATCTCTGCCATTTCTGCTACGAGTGAAAAGAAGGAGGAAGAGGAGCCGCAGGGAGCATCAGAAGGTGAACATGCAAGTTTGCCTTTTTTTTTTTTTTTTTTTTTTTTTTTACACCCCGGTGCTGCAGGGTATTTAATTTTGGGGGGCTGCATTTTTCACTCTAGGCTAGTACTCGAGTCAATAAATTTCCCAGTTATTTGTAGTAAAATTAGGGGCTTCAGTTATACTCAGGTCAGCTTATACTGCAAGTTGAATGGAAACATGTTCCGATGACTGTTCATTATGATAGAGGTGACACATAAAATAATTACATTCAATGGTGAAAATTATGAAACACATTGACCATAGTAACAAATCACAATTTTCTTACAGTAGTTGCGAAAGCTGTGCTGTGATTGTTTACCGTCTTCTAGACAGTTTTCATAAATCATCCACAGCATAAAAAGAAATTTTGATCAAATACATGACAGAGCTAAAAAGGAACAGGCCCTCACCTCCAGCATCGCGCTTCTGCCCGGTAGCCTCTGACGTTGTTGTCTCCCCCAATCAAGTAGACAAAGTTATTGAATACAGCAATGCCCTGGTTAGACATGCGAGGTGCCTGAGGCGCAGTTAGCGGTCGCCAGTCCCCTATCAAAGGATTCAGATATTTGGCTTGATCACTGAGAACAGTATAAGGAGTAGAATACATGCCTCCAAAGCCCACCACACAGTTGAACTCAGAACGCAGTTGTGTGTGGTGTCCCTGTAAAACAGGCTGCATGATTTCATTCTTGTGATATTCTAAGGCATTGGATACGGTCACTTTTAGCGGACATGGTCCCAGTTTGTCATGTAGCCTTTGCAGCACAGGTAACTCCATTAAGGGAAAACGAACAGTTTCCAATAACTTTGGAGACTCAGACAGGCTCACCTGGTCTGTTTCCACTTGCTCTGCAGTGTAATGATAGAGCAAAGCCCCTTCATAAACCTCATTCTCAGAGCCTACCTGAAAAACAAATTCTCCACATATTTCACATAAGTCATTACTTTGATAAAACAAACATACATCATGTTATAGATCTCCAACTCTCCTTCTCTACCACCTTAAAGAAGATCTACCATCAAAATGAAGCATAAACCAGGATACTCATAGATCCAGGCGAACTGACTGTGGTTTGTTATTCATGGCCTCCTATCTTCTAAAATCAACATAAAAAAACCCCAAAAAAAATGTGATCTATGGTCTTTTAACTTCAAGTTCGCTACTTCTTACAGTGCAAAAAGTGTGATGGATAGTGTAGAGAACACAAAAGTTTGGAACCTTGTTATCAGACCTGGTGAACTACATGAATTTTGCAAGAAAAGGTTTTACACCCCTGGGAATAATTTACTTTATTTATTGTTTGAAGATGCGCAGCGTGTGAGGTTCTATCGTCGCCATATTGGTACACCTCCGATATCCACTAGCGAGGAAAGGGAAGGAGGTCGGCGCGCACTGGGGGAACGTTGGAAGGGGACTACAATTTTATTATTTTACCTAGGACTGTATATAGTTATTACTGGGGGGGCTCTGTATATATAGCAATTACTGGGGGGCTCTGTATATATAGCGATTACTGGGGGGCTCTGTATATATAGCGATTACTGGGTGGGGGGCCCTGTATATATAGCGATTACTGGGGGGGGGGCACCGGAATATATAGCGATTACTGGGGGGTCTGTATATATAGTGATTACTGGGGAGCTGTATATAGTGCTTACTGAGGAGCTATATGTGATTGCTGGGGAGCAGTATATAGAAATTGCTGTTCCCTGTCTGGACTACAACCAATGGGGGCCCCCACCAACCTTAATCCGGCCCTGGCATGGGGCCTTAGTGGTCACTTCCATTTGCATGATTTACAGTAGTATATCTTATACTGGGGGGGGGGGCTGTATATAGTTATTGGTGGGGGGGGGGTGTATATAGTGATTGCTGAAGGAGCTGTATATAGTGTTTAGATTGTGAGCCCCGTGGGGACATGGACTGATGTGACAAGTTTTGTGCAGCACTGCAGACTCTGTAGGGGCTATACAAATAAAAAATTATTATAAAGTGATTACTGGGGGAGCTGTATATAGTGATTGCTGGGGAGCAGTATATAGCATCTGTTGTTTCCTGTCTGGACTACATTCAATGGGGGCCCGACACTAGATTTTGTGCACAGGGGTCCCCACCAATCTTAATCTGGCCCTGGCATGGGGCCTTAGTGGTCACTTCCATTTGCAACAAACTCTGCATAGATAATTTACAGTAGTATATCTTATCATGGAATATGGCTCTCATTTTAATTAATTTTGAAATATCTGCTGAATTGCTGAACAAGGACTGCATAGAAGGTTTCCACCCACCAGTTATGAGATGGCTGCAGACTAGAGATACAGGGCAAGGACCTTCTTGATATGTAAAGTGAAGCCTCCTGTCTTTTATCTCAGCAACCAGACATAACTGGCGAATGTTCATGGACATATAGAGATCACATGATCCTTCATGTGCTGCCATTTTATGGACAGGAATGTCTGGCTGATGAGGTAAAAGACAGGAGGCTTCACTTTACACATCAAGAAAGTGGTGCAGAAATATTAATATATGTATATAGATGAATTACCACACACACATAAGTGGCCAACCTGCTTAACGAATTACATGTCCAGAAAATGATAGGGTCTAACCTTCAAAAGAACTTCACTCCTGGGAAGTATAGAATGATTCAAGGGGTATTTGGCAAATTACTGTTATTGTTTGCATGATGAAAGTTATACATTTTTCTAATTTCTGTAACAATTCCTCAGTTTTCCTTATCTCTGCTTGCTGTCATTCTATAGAAAGCTTCTATGTTTACTTCCTGTGGACAGAAATCTGACCATGGTCACACAGGTGTACTAACAGCTTGTTATTATCACAGACAGTAATCAGAGCTGTGTGATATAACGACTCGTGCACCTGTGCGACCATGGTCAGATTTCTGTCCACAGGAAGTAAACACAGAAGCTTTCTATTGAAGGACAACAAGCAGAGATCTAGAAAACCATGAGGAATTAATACAGAAAGTTTATTTGAAAATTGTATAACTTTTCATTATTCAAACAATAACATCTATTTGTTGAAATGGGAACACCCCTTTAACTTAAAGCTGCAAATACTGTAGCTTTGTAGCCTCTCTCAGATTGCTGGATAGATACAATTGCTGCATGAAGATTAATGCTAAAGTCATGCAAAAATCTTACCTCAAGCAGATTACTGCTAAGCAGAGAATACACTTTTTCCAGAGGAAGCTGCCTGTAATTCTGAGTGCGTGAAAATGTAATAAAATTTTTAAGAACGAAGGTATCCAATTGTTCACTAAGCTGGTGCAGGTGGAACAGTTCCGCAAGTTTGTACATCTCCACAACATTTTCCTCATCCACCCATGAAATAAGAAAGTCACAGCAGAAGCTGATGACTTCAGAGATCTGAGAAAAAAATAAATAAAAAAAATCACAACATAATTTACATGCATCAGAAACAGGTACCATACAGAATAGATCTAGAGTTCACGGAGAGATACTTTGTATTTATATCACACCTGCTCTCAGGAGGTCACCGTTTTCTCAGATACATCCCCAACAGCCTCAGGACGCATTCACATGATGGGTTGCATTATTTGATGCATTTTCGGTGCATTGCAAAGCCTTCAGCCTTGATCACATGCTATGGTTACAATGAGTTACCACTGCATCTGCTAAAACGCAGTGTGACCTCAGCATGTGATCAGGGTTGAAGTTTTTTTGTGGTAATATTAGGGTTCTCGGCTTATACATACACATATATCTAGCTATATATCTCTATATTATAGATATATACATACATGTATTTCAGGAGTGCATAAAGCTTTCTAAATGGAAATAAATTAAAAAATAAAAATACTATGGCTTCTGGAAAGTGGGGAGTAAAAAATTTAATTGCAAAAACTGTAAAGGCTTGTGTAATTAACCCCTTAAAGCAAACCTGTCACCAGGATCGTAATCTTTAGATGGTGGCAGGTTCCAACAGCCTATGTTATGCTAAAAAATGTTATTTAAGAATGCAAAGCATAGTTAATCATTTAAGT
Organism: Engystomops pustulosus; assembly: GCF_040894005.1. Lineage (NCBI taxonomy): Eukaryota > Metazoa > Chordata > Amphibia > Anura > Leptodactylidae > Engystomops > Engystomops pustulosus. The sequence continues at coordinate 81,647,923 of NC_092411.1, forward strand.
AGTTTATAATAGTTTATTTTTCATTACCTGGCTCCCTGCCGGAAGTGTGTGGTGGGCCCTGGAAGAGGGGTCAAGAGGGGCTTTCCCCTTAATGACATCCCAGGCATTAGATCTTTGTCTGATCTCTTCCCTCATCTGAATAGGGAGGGTTTTTTTTCCTATGCTTTACTAAAGCTTCATTCACTCCATGGGGTGTAAGTTATGGCTTTTGGAAAGTAGGGAGAAAACCATGTAAATGCAATGACTGTAAAGGGTTGTGTCGTATTCAAAGCTTGTATAACAAGTGGGTGGGAAGGGGTGTTAAGGGTAGTACCCCAGCCACAGAGTGGATTATTGTGGGGCATTCCTGTCCTGCACCTTCTTACCAGCGTTAGCATTTTCTGACTCAGGTTGTAGTGCGATTATACACCAGGAAGGACCAGGGTTCGAATTGCCCAGCTTTAGGCCAGATATATTAGGAGGTTCTAGATATGTCTGGCGTGACATCAAGTGCTAGCACACCATGTGCCAGTATGTCATAAATCCCACCCCATCTTTATTTTCTTTTTTAATGCAATTGTTGTTACCAAAATGACTACATTTTACATCCGCTAATGTGCTTATATAACACTTTAATGCAAAACAATTTGCAAACAATGTAAAATGTTGTGCCCACCTGAAGCTGGCAAGCTGCTGCAAGTATCTCCTGCACATTGTGAGTGCCAAGTTCCAGTTCACAGGTGTATATGAAATCCAGAATCTTGCACATGGCATTATAAGTAATACCATGGATCTGCACCTCACGTTGATCCATCTCGCGCAGGCCTCCTGCAAACATTCCCCTAAAAGTAATGATATTCCTGTTAACCCGAATCAACTTTGAAACCATTAAATCTGTTACCTAAACTACTGTATCTTGTTGCCTTCTGTTATAAAATGTATGGTGCGGTGTAGAAAAGAAAAAATGCAGCATGCTTTAAAAAAAAATAAAAAAATAAAAAAAATAAGTGTTCATATATAACAGCTCAATCCCAATCGCTTGCCTCTACAGTACACTCCACTGGTCTGTATTGTGTGTGAATCAAGCAGGTTGAACATCTACTCATGTGCAGTTCTGAGAGCAAAGGGTGGTCACATACTAATTGCATACAATTCTATTTTCTATTTACGGTATGTTTCTTTTGTTAATTTACTTTGTATTTTCATAAAGGGGAATCGGGCAGCAGTTTGGACCATACAAAGCTGCATACAGTATTAGGTAGCTGTGTTTCCATGTCTACATATAGAAGAACGGACCCGGACAGAAACGGAATTAAGCTGAAACCAAGTTGCTAAATTAAAATAAATGAGGGCTGATCTGCAGCTATTTGACTCTTTATCTGTGGGATTTTGTTTTTTTCTTATATTGAGGATCTATAGTATGGATATTACACACACACATACATATACACATTAGTGCCTTACACATCTGGAATCCAAATAGTAAATGACTAGGGCATCTAAAACTAGAATGAAGGACTGTATGCAAATGAACCTGAGGGGCTCCAAGTATTAATACAGTCTGGAGCCCCACAGGCTCATTTGCATACAGTCTTTCATCCTGGTGGTAGATGTCCTTTAATGCTAATGAGCTTCTCTCTACAGTATCTGTAACCCAATACCCCATCCACCCATAGATGAAGGTCCTCATCAGTTTTTTTTGTATTTATTTGTAAACAAAGCTTTATTTTTTTTTACACCCACTGGTGTTGCAGACCTATATAACTATTTAAATGCTCTATATTCCTTAATCTAAAAATGCAAGTCAAAGTCAAAATGTGTTTTCCAAAGGCAACGTTTACATGTAAAAAAAAAACAAACAAACAAACAAAAAAAAACACTATGTAATCAGGCACATCTCCTCTGCTCAGTTGCTCTGATGCGTTTGAATAGGCATGTGTTACTGCCACGTGTGATCACACCCTTACACTGTATTTACACATATCACTTCAATCACTAAAAAGTGGACCCTCACTAAAGCCAATGAATTCCAAAAAAAAAAACAAAAAAAACCCACACACTTTCTAAACATGTTGAATGTCCCCTCTACAGACAGGGGGTCATTAGTTATATCCGGCTCAGACCTCTTGATGCATCTGTTGGGCGGCTGCACTGCTGGGCATAACTAGGCCAGGCCCAATCTTGCATAGTTTTGCTTAAGAACCTGCAAGCAATCAGCTGTGAATGTGCGCAGGCACGAGAAGGGAATGCCCCGAGTCGGCCCATTACACTGACGCCTGTGCCCCTTTATACCCATATGGCGTGGAGGTTCTGTAGTAGCAAGAATGTGCTTCTACGTCAGAAAACTGGCATTGAAGAACTGATACATCTCTCCCAAACAGTATATCATGGCACAGAACCTGTGCAGTTATATGAATACCCAATCCACTCATTGCTACATTTTTCTTCACAAAAAAAATATGTCAATAATATAAAATAAACTTTCTGTACAAATCACTTTTTTTTTTACTTTGCAAGAATGAATTTACGATACCTGAAATAATCACACGATGCAGCCAAGAGGATTCGATGAGCTTTCACACATCTTCCTTCCAATTTGAGGACCACATCAAATAATATTCCTCCATTCCGGAGCCCAACAAGACCATCCAGAAGAGTCTGCGAGTGTTGTGTACTCCTATATATAGTGTTTTGTGCAATCGGCTGCTTCTTGGGCATATGGTTAGGTTTTACAACTTCATGATCCTCTGCCATTTTTGCAGAAATATTGTAAACTTAAATCTGGAATTTGTTTCAGTAACTCTTCCATATGAAAATGATTAAACCAGTTCTCTGACCTCAAACACCAGCCATATCTGAAAAAGAAGATGCGTAAATGTGTAGATCACTCTGAATACATATAATATATCTTGTAATTAACTGGTTGTGTGGGTTTTTCCCCATCCAAAACATGCTAAAGGCATAATTTGATAGAAAGACAAGTTAGATTCATACCTGTGTCAGTGGTCACAGATCCACATGCATTTTGGCACAAAAGTCCGTCAGGGTTCATCAGGGCCCATCATACAGCATGTCTGTCCCTGTCAGGATTTCAGTTTTCAGTTCCTATAGGGGAAAATAAAAATCCCTATGCACATTACATATTTCGGGCAATTAAAAATGTAAAGGGAATTTCTTCCTGTAGTGTTCACCCTGGCTTCACTGTCTCACCCTCCCCCCGTGCTCCCTCAGCACGTCCCCCCTCCCTCTACTTGATGTAATCGCACTGTGGCAGAGGAATTTTTCTTTCTACACAATGGGAGGGGGCAGTGTATCTACAAAGTGTAACAGCATTTGAAACTGCAATATGGACAGGCTCCAGTAACACCTAGGCTCATTAGCATAATTTTAAAAGTTTAAGGCCAACTACATTGTAATCCACCAAAAAATAACACATTGCATTCAACAAAGACTTTCATGTAAATCCGTCTGCAGATTCAGTAAAGGATTTCTCCTTAGATGATAAATAGTGAGGTCACAGGTGGCATTTACATTGCAGTACGTCTGACCGCACTCTTAGGGTGCCCTTTTATGTAACCTTTCAGCTGAACTCGCAAATGTATAAAAATTGTCATAAGAAGTGGGCATACATCGTTTGAATGTAGCCTTAGGCAACTGGTGAAGCAGGTCCTAACTCTGATCTATACATCTGCCCCCACAGGGAGTCATTTTCTCCTGTAACTGGGGCCCTTAGAAATGTGAAATTACAGTGAAAAATGTAAATTAAAAAGTTGGATGTGTCCCCAGTCTTTTACAACCTTACGTGGGACATAAAAATAAAACATACACAGTGCGGCACATGTATCATAAGTGCGGCTTGTTTTTGGGATCTTTTCTTGGCTTTTCTGCTGGTCAGATGTATCTTAGTGGTTTTTCCCTTAATGATAAATGTGGCGTTTGGTCTTTAGTGATTTAGCGAATTTCTACACCTGGTCAGGGGCAGCCATTTCGCAACTTTCACATCTGGATTCAGATGATAACTCTTGAAGGAAGACTTTTTTTTTAGGCTCAAAAAAAAAGTCCAATAAGCCCCGTGAATTATCCCAAAACATTAGGTAGATCGGGTGGTAGGTGCCTCTACTGTATTTGAGGATAGCGCCTTAAAGGGCTAACCCTCACGTCCCCTGTATCTTTTTCAAACTTTTATTGTGTTAATATGCTAATTTTCTAAAAAGGCTACTGGGGCGTGGGGTAGCTGGAGCTGAGGCTATGCACCGTGCGACTACTGCACGCCCCAGTAGCCTCTTTGATCCTCCTACCCAGACATCTTCAGCGTGTAGTTACAAGGAGCTGCGTGCACTCGTCCATGAAGGCGGAGTTTTTCGCCAGCGCAAAACACAGGCCAGTGGCTGTGCAATCTTGGGTCCAAAGCCGGGGCTACTGCGCATGCGCAGAACTCCGACTTCGCAGACGACTGCTTGCAGCTCCTTGTAGCGTGCTGAGGATGTCTGGGTAGGGGGATCAAAGAGGCTACTGAAGCGTGGAGTAGCTGCGCCATGTAGCCTCAGCTCCGGCTACTCCACGCCCCAGTAGCCTCTTTAGATAATTAGATATTAAAATGATAAAAATTTGAAAAAGATACAGGGGACGTGAGGATACAGGGGGCTAACCACACATTCAATAGAGGCACCTACCACCCGATCTACCTTAATAGGTAGATCTGTGGTGGTACGTTTCCTGCACCTGCGATCGGGAACGAGCCGCCGGTGGTTTGCGTTAATTTAATGCTCGTTCCCGATCGCTGGTGTTTCCATAGAAGCGGCAATGGGATCGGGCCCCGACGCTAGCGCACATGGGGCGGAGTTTGGGAGAATCGCATATGCGTTTCCAGAGAAACGCATGCGATCGGGTTATTAATCGCATGTGTTTCCCGGGAAACGCATATGCGATCGGCCCGAGCCCCGCCCAATGTGCGCTAGCGTCGCGTTATGAACGTGACGATAGCGGAACGTGTGAACACACCCTTAAAGAAAATGACAAGCCAAAAGTTTGATACATGTGCCCCAATATGTATCAATAAATATAAACATATAGATACATCTTAATATGTCCCAATAAATATATTAAAAAATCCCCCACCTACACTGTTCAAAACATTTCCTTTTGTTGGCATTTTGCCCCTTTTTTGTAAATAGAACCTGAAATTAAACTAAAACAGAAACAATTATCCATTAACATTTTTTTCTTTTAACTAGCCCTATGTTTCACAAAAAAACACTGCAAAATTAGAAAGCACACAAAAAATAAAGTTATGGCCCTCAAACCACAAAGTCCGCAAATACACTAAAAATGCTCGGTCATTAAAGTCTTTTCATTATTACATTACTGTTTACAATTGTTAATGCAATGTTAACACATATCAACAATGTGTTTTGTAAACGCAAATGTTAACAGTAATGTAATTAGGCAAATCAACTCTCCTCAGCTGTTTTAATGCGTTTCAAAACAAAATGAAAACGCAACCAAAACACGTGTGAACTTGGCCTCCACTATTTAAGTTCGGCAGTCAACACAACAGCGGAATTTAAATACCTGCTGGGGGATTCCCCCAATCATCAAGAGGTTGGGTTGATCAATGCTGGGATGTGGTCTAAGACTTTACAGTTCAAGCTGTATTTAGACTTCATGCCGCCCTAAGCACTTACAACCCCTATTGGTGTCATCAGGTTATGGCTTTTGTCCAGCAGCGGCCCGCCTTCAGCAACCACACGTCCCGGCAGCGGCCCGCCTTCAGCAACCACACTGAAGGGGGGTTATCCAACAATCATGGATAATATAAATCAATACCAAATGGGGCATAATCTACAGGTGAAGGGGTATTCACAAATGTAGCCTGGGTACACTAGGGCAGTAATATGTAGTAATAAAATCAAGAAATTGCAGTATGCAGCATGTGTTTATATCCCAATGTTATTTTCGCAATAGTTCTAAATGTAATAAAATGTTACACAGTATTATAGAATTAGGTTTGGTTTTATATTTTTGTTTTATAATACTGTATATCTTTCCATAATTCTATCATTCTGAAAATAACATTAATGGGATATAAACACATGCTGCATACTGCAATTTCTTGATTTTATTACTACACATAAATATCCATAAATATACATACATACACTAAAAATAAATACATATTAAATAAAGTTTACCGCTAATGTAAAATACAACAGGTCACAAAAAAAAGTCAAAGGCCCACATTTATAATTGTCTGCTGCAGTTCGCTTGCACGTGCATTTATGTAACATTTTCACCACATTTATGTCCAACAACATAATTGTGGCGCACACCTGATAAGTGAGTGCACCGGAAAAACTGCGCATGCAGGGTGCGCAAAGTTAATGATGACTGTGCGCCGCTCTTCATTAATCTGGCGCACATTGACCTTACTGAGGCAAAAATCTGGGCCAAATGGGTTAAAAGTTGCAACCGTATAAAGCAGCAGATGTCAGCTCACAAAAACATGGGGCTGAGCCCTAACCTACAAAATGGCTGTGTGCTTAAGGATGGAAAGGAAAGTATTGTGTAGAAAAAGTGAAAGTACACTAAAGTAACAACAAGTGGTTTCCATATCCCAAGAGCAAATGTATCACAGCATGTAGAATAGAGTATCCAGCAGGATGTGCACCACCATAGTACCTACAGTCACTACCTACCTGTCACTGCTGGGACCTGCTGCCAGATACTTCCAGTGATATCCATTATACACATAAGAGTAAGGAGACTGGATATTATGTGGGCGGGCTCTGCCACTTACTAAACGTCCTGTAGTCCGATCAAAGAAAGACTACTATGCAGCGCTAACATGACGTCATATCACTACGTCACTGCTATGGGAGGATACCCGAAGTGTAGCCATACAGCCCCGCCCCCCACTGGCCGCAGGCTACCTGTGCTTCCCTAACGCCCTGTCATGTGACCGTATTACCTGTATTCCGGCTCTCACCTGGCACACCAGTGCCAATACCCGAGCATTAGCGACGCTTTGGAAAATATGACGTCACCTGAGATACTGACTGCAAGTAAAAGATATCTCCAGTGCCCTACATTGTAGTATAGTAGAGGCTATAATGGAGTTTACCAGAAGTAGCTATGACATCACCTGTCACATGGTCCGACATGTCATGTGACCGAGACTATACAGGCGGGGCTTCCTGTTTTTAACGCTATCTATATAAAGAAGAGGTGTAGTGCTCCCCCTGTCACTGCTGTGTATAGAGGAGGTGTAGTGCTCCCCCTGTCACTGCTGTGTATAGAGGAGGTGTAGTGATCCCCCTGTCACTGCTGTGTATAGAGGAGGTGTAGTGATCCCCCTGTCACTGCTGTGTATAGAGGAGGTGTAGTGCTCCCCCTGTCACTGCTGAGTATAGAGGAGGTGTAGTGATCCCCCTGTCACTGCTGTGTATAGAGGAGGTGTAGTGCTCCCCCTGTCACTGCTGAGTATAGAGGAGGTGTAGTGCTCCCCCTGTCACTGCTGAGTATAGAGGAGGTGTAGTGATCCCCCTGTCACTGCTGTGTATAGAGGAGGTGTAGTGATCCCCCTGTCACTGCTGTGTATAGAGGAGGTGTAGTGACCCCCCTGTCACTGCTGTGTATAGAGGAGGTGTAGTGATCCCCCTGTCACTGCTGTGTATAGAGGAGGTGTAGTGATCCCCCTGTCACTGCTGTGTATAGAGGAGGTGTAGTGATCCCCCTGTCACTGCTGTGTATAGAGGAGGTGTAGTGATCCCCCTGTCACTGCTGTGTATAGAGGAGGTGTAGTGATCCCCCTGTCACTGCTGTGTATAGAGGAGGTGTAGTGATCCCCCTGTCACTGCTGTGTATAGAGGAGGTGTAGTGATCCCCCTGTCACTGCTGTGTATAGAGGAGGTGTAGTGATCCCCCTGTCACTGCTGTGTATAGAGGAGGTGTAGTGCTCCCCCTGTCACTGCTGTGTATAGAGGAGGTGTAGTGCTTCCCCTGTCACTGCTGTGTATAGAGGAGGTGTAGTGTTCCCCCTGTCACTGCTGTGTATAGAGGAGGTGTAGTGATCCCCCTGTCACTGCTGTGTATAGAGGAGGTGTAGTGCTCCCCCTGTCACTGCTGAGTATAGAGGAGGTGTAGTGCTCCCCCTGTCACTGCTGAGTATAGAGGAGGTGTAGTGATCCCCCTGTCACTGCTGTGTATAGAGGAGGTGTAGTGATCCCCCTGTCACTGCTGTGTATAGAGGAGGTGTAGTGACCCCCCTGTCACTGCTGTGTATAGAGGAGGTGTAGTGATCCCCCTGTCACTGCTGTGTATAGAGGAGGTGTAGTGATCCCCCTGTCACTGCTGTGTATAGAGGAGGTGTAGTGATCCCCCTGTCACTGCTGTGTATAGAGGAGGTGTAGTGATCCCCCTGTCACTGCTGTGTATAGAGGAGGTGTAGTGATCCCCCTGTCACTGCTGTGTATAGAGGAGGTGTAGTGATCCCCCTGTCACTGCTGTGTATAGAGGAGGTGTAGTGATCCCCCTGTCACTGCTGTGTATAGAGGAGGTGTAGTGCTCCCCCCGTCACTGCTGTGTATAGAGGAGGTGTAGTGATCCCCCCGTCACTGCTGTGTATAGAGGAAGTGTAGTGATCCCCCCGTCACTGCTGTGTATAGAGGAGGTGTAGTGCTCCCCCTGTCACTGCTGTGTATAGAGGAGGTGTAGTGCTCCCACTGTCACTGCTGTGTATAGAGGAGGTGTAGTGCTCCCCCTGTCACTGCTGTGTATAGAGGAGGTGTAGTGCTCCCCCTGTCACTGCTGTGTATAGAGGAGGTGTAGTGATCTCCCTGTCACTGCTGTGTATAGAGGAGGTGTAGTGCTCCCCCTGTCACTGCCTTGTATAGAGGAGGTGTAGTGCTCCCCCTGTCACTGCTGTGTATAGAGGAGGTGTAGTGCTCCCCCTGTCACTGCTGAGTATAGAGGAGGTGTAGTGACCCCCCTGTCACTGCTGTGTATAGAGGAGGTGTAGTGACCCCCCTGTCACTGCTGTGTATAGAGGAGGTGTAGTGATCCCCCTGTCACTGCTGTGTATAGAGGAGGTGTAGTGCTCCCCCTGTCACTGCTGTGTATAGAGGAGGTGTAGTGCTCCCCCTGTCACTGCTGAGTATAGAGGAGGTGTAGTGCTCCCCCTGTCACTGCTGAGTATAGAGGAGGTGTAGTGATCCCCCTGTCACTGCTGTGTATAGAGGAGGTGTAGTGATCCCCCTGTCACTGCTGTGTATAGAGGAGGTGTAGTGACCCCCCTGTCACTGCTGTGTATAGAGGAGGTGTAGTGATCCCCCTGTCACTGCTGTGTATAGAGGAGGTGTAGTGATCCCCCTGTCACTGCTGTGTATAGAGGAGGTGTAGTGATCCCCCTGTCACTGCTGTGTATAGAGGAGGTGTAGTGATCCCCCTGTCACTGCTGTGTATAGAGGAGGTGTAGTGATCCCCCTGTCACTGCTGTGTATAGAGGAGGTGTAGTGATCCCCCTGTCACTGCTGTGTATAGAGGAGGTGTAGTGATCCCCCTGTCACTGCTGTGTATAGAGGAGGTGTAGTGATCCCCCTGTCACTGCTGTGTATAGAGGAGGTGTAGTGCTCCCCCTGTCACTGCTGTGTATAGAGGAGGTGTAGTGCTTCCCCTGTCACTGCTGTGTATAGAGGAGGTGTAGTGTTCCCCCTGTCACTGCTGTGTATAGAGGAGGTGTAGTGATCCCCCTGTCACTGCTGTGTATAGAGGAGGTGTAGTGCTCCCCCTGTCACTGCTGAGTATAGAGGAGGTGTAGTGCTCCCCCTGTCACTGCTGAGTATAGAGGAGGTGTAGTGATCCCCCTGTCACTGCTGTGTATAGAGGAGGTGTAGTGATCCCCCTGTCACTGCTGTGTATAGAGGAGGTGTAGTGACCCCCCTGTCACTGCTGTGTATAGAGGAGGTGTAGTGATCCCCCTGTCACTGCTGTGTATAGAGGAGGTGTAGTGATCCCCCTGTCACTGCTGTGTATAGAGGAGGTGTAGTGATCCCCCTGTCACTGCTGTGTATAGAGGAGGTGTAGTGATCCCCCTGTCACTGCTGTGTATAGAGGAGGTGTAGTGATCCCCCTGTCACTGCTGTGTATAGAGGAGGTGTAGTGATCCCCCTGTCACTGCTGTGTATAGAGGAGGTGTAGTGATCCCCCTGTCACTGCTGTGTATAGAGGAGGTGTAGTGCTCCCCCTGTCACTGCTGTGTATAGAGGAGGTGTAGTGATCCCCCCGTCACTGCTGTGTATAGAGGAAGTGTAGTGATCCCCCCGTCACTGCTGTGTATAGAGGAGGTGTAGTGCTCCCCCTGTCACTGCTGTGTATAGAGGAGGTGTAGTGCTCCCACTGTCACTGCTGTGTATAGAGGAGGTGTAGTGCTCCCCCTGTCACTGCTGTGTATAGAGGAGGTGTAGTGCTCCCCCTGTCACTGCTGTGTATAGAGGAGGTGTAGTGATCTCCCTGTCACTGCTGTGTATAGAGGAGGTGTAGTGCTCCCCCTGTCACTGCCTTGTATAGAGGAGGTGTAGTGCTCCCCCTGTCACTGCTGTGTATAGAGGAGGTGTAGTGATCCCCCTGTCACTGCTGTGTATAGAGGAGGTGTAGTGCTCCCCCTGTCACTGCTGTGTATAGAGCAGGTGTAGTGATCCCCTGTCACTGCTGTGTATAGAGGAGGTGTAGTGCTCCCCCTGTCACTGCTGTGTATAGAGGAGGTGTAGTGCTCCCCCTGTCACTGCTGTGTATAGAGGAGGTGTAGTGATCTCCCTGTCACTGCTGTGTATAGAGGAGGTGTAGTGCTCCCCCTGTCACTGCTGTGTATAGAGGAGGTGTAGTGACCCCCCCTGTCACTGCTGTGTATAGAGGAGGTGCAGCGCTCCCCCTGTCACTGCTGTGTATAGAGGAGGTGTAGTGATCACCCTGTCACTGCTGTGTATAGAGGAGGTGTAGTGATCCCCCTGTCACTGCTGTGTATAGAGGAGGTGTAGTGATCCCCCTGTCACTGCTGTGTATAGAGGAGGTGTAGTGCTCCCCCTGTCACTGCTGTGTATAGAGGAGGTGTAGTGCTCCCCCTGTCACTGCTGTGTATAGAGGAGATGCAGTGCTCCCCCTGTCACTGCTGTGTATAGAGGAGGTGTAGTGATCCCCCTGTCACTGCTGTGTATAGAGGAGGTGTAGTGATCCCCCTGTCACTGCTGTGTATAGAGGTGGTGTAGCGCTCCCCCTGTCACTGCTGTGTATAGAGGAGGTGTAGCGATCCCCCTGTCACTGCTGTGTATAGAGGAGGTGTAGTGATCCCCCTGTCACTGCTGTGTATAGAGGAGGTGTAGTGATCCCCCGTCACTGCCGTGTATAGAGGAGGTGTAGTGATCCCCCGTCACTGCTGTGTATAGAGGAGGTGTAGTGCTCCCCCTGTCACTGTTGTGTATAGAGGAGGTGTAGTGCTCCCCCCGACAATGCTGTGTATAGAGAAGGTGTAGTGCTCCCCCTGTCACTGCTGTGTATAGAGGAGGTGTAGTGCTCCCCCTGTCACTGCTGTGTATAGAGGAGGTGTAGTGCTCCCCCTGTCACTGCTGTGTATAGAGGAGGTGTAGTGCTCCCCCTGTCACTGCTGTGTATAGAGGAGGTGTAGTGATCCCCCTGTCACTGCTGTGTATAGAGGAGGTGTAGTGATCCCCCTGTCACTGCTGTGTATAGAGGAGGTGTAGTGATCCCCCTGTCACTGCTGTGTATAGAGGAGGTGTAGTGATCCCCTGTCACTGCTGTGTATAGAGGAGGTGTAGTGATCCCCCTGTCACTGCTGTGTATAGAGGAGGTGTAGTGCTTCCCCTGTCAATGCTGTGTATAGAGGAGGTGTAGTGATCCCCCTGTCACTGCTGTGTATAGAGGAGGTGTAGTGATCCCCCTGTCACTGCTGTGTATAGAGGAGGTGTAGTGCTCCCCCTGTCACTGCTGTGTATAGAGGAGGTGTAGTGATCCCCCTGTCACTGCTGTGTATAGAGGAGGTGTAGTGACCCCCCTGTCACTGCTGTGTATAGAGGAGGTGTAGTGATCCCCCTGTCACTGCTGTGTATAGAGGAGGTGTAGTGATCCCCCTGTCACTGCTGTGTATAGAGGAGGTGTAGTGATCCCCCTGTCACTGCTGTGTATAGAGGAGGTGTAGTGATCCCCCTGTCACTGCTGTGTATAGAGGAGGTGTAGTGATCCCCTTGTCACTGCTGTGTATAGAGGAGGTGTAGTGCTCCCCCTGTCACTGCTGTGTATAGAGGAGGTGCAGTGATCTCCCTGTCACTGCTGTGTATAGAGGAGGTGCAGCGCTCCCCCTGTCACTGCTGTGTATAGAGGAGGTGTAGTGATCCCCCTGTCACTGGGGGTGCTATGGGGTGCCGTTTGTTCACAGTACATTTTGTGACAAGGAATCCATTTTGTAAGCACAAAATATTCAGCTTGAAGACAAAATACATTACACTTGCACAAAACTACACATCTACTTTTAGTGAACACCAAATTTATTTTGTGCTTACATAATAGATTATGTGAACAAAAAAACAATCTTGTGTTTACAGAATCATTTTTTGTGACACAGAATTAAATTTTGTAGACACAAAACTTGTGCTGTGACAGATTTTTTATTTTGTGGCACAGAATAATTTTTTTTAACAATATGACATTTGTATTAGAGTCTTTTCAAAATTACATTTCTGTACTACAAAATGCCATTCTGTGAGACAAAACTCTTATTCTGTACAACAAAATCTATTTCTGTGAGACAAAATACCATTCTGTTTGACAAAATGCCATTCTGTGTGATGGAATTCTACTTCGGTACTACAAAATACTATTCTGTGCGACAGAATTCTACTTTTGTACTACAAAATACCATTCTGTGCAATAGAATTCTACTTCTGTACTACAAAATACCATTCTGTGCGACAGAATTCCACTTCTGTACTACAAAATACCATTCTGTGCGACAGAATTTTACTTCTGTACTATACAATACCATTCTGTCCGACAAAATTCCTATTCTGTGAGAAATATCTGTCAAACAAACTAGCCAACCAATCAAATGCTTCCTTTATTCCCAGGTCCTGGAGACAGCAGTGAAGCTCCAGCTCTGCTGTTAGGCTGGAGGTTGTCAGGTCTCCCTGGTGTGCCCTGGTTGTGGCCTATAGATAGGGCAGGGACTGTAATGATCTCCTGCACAATGTACTGTATATAGACAGGAAAGTGTCTGCTCTGAGAAGTTACAGTAGAGTCCTTTCCTCTGGTGTAAAGGACCTTTGATGACGTCATCGCCATGTGACTTGTGTGGGAGGAGCAACTCTAGAGTTACACAGAAACCATGGAGATCCCTGATAGAAGCTGCAGCCCTGAGGGATAGAGGAGAGTAATTGAGGGAGAGGAGGAGGTGGGGAGCAGGGAGAGGAGGAGGTGGGGAGCAGGGAGAGGAGGAGGTGGGGAGCAGGGAGAGGAGGAGGTGAGGAGCAGGGAGAGGAGGAGGTGGGGAGCAAGGAGAGGAGGAGGTGTAGGGCAGGGAGAGGAGGAGGTGGGGAGCAGGGAGAGGAGGAGGTGGGGAGCAGGGAGAGGAGGAGGTGGGGAGCAGGGAGAGGAGGAGGTGGGGAGCAAGGAGAGGAGGAGGTGGGGAGCAAGGAGAGGAGGAGGTGTAGGGCAGGGAGAGGAGAAGATGGGGAGCAGGGAGAGGAGAAGGTGGGGAGCAGGGAGAGGAGAAGGTGGGGAGCAGGGAGAGGAGAAGGTGGGGAGCAGGGAGAGGAGAAGATGGGTTGCAGGGAGAGGAGGAGGTGGGTTGCAGGGAGAGGAGGAGGAGGTGGGTTCCAGGGAGAGGAGGAGGTGGGGGTGCAGGGAGAGGAGGAGGTGGGGGTGCAGGGAGAGGAGGAGGTGGGGAGCAGGGAGAGGAGAAGGTGGGGAGCAAGGAGAGGAGGAGGTGTAGGGCAGGGAGAGGAGAAGATGGAGAGGAGGAGGTGGGGAGCAGGGAGAGGAGAAGATGGGGAGCAGGGAGAGGAGAAGGTGGGGAGCAGGGAGAGGAGAAGATGGGGTGCAGGGAGAGGAGGAGGTGGGGAGCAGGGAGAGGAGAAGGTGGGGAGCAGGGAGAGGAGAAGGTGGGGAGCAGGGAGAGGAGAAGATGGGTTGCAGGGAGAGGAGGAGGAGGTGGGTTGCAGGGAGAGGAGGAGGAGGTGGGTTCCAGGGAGAGGAGGAGGAGGAGGTGGGGGTGCAGGGAGAGGAGGAGGTGGGGGTGCAGGGAGAGGAGGAGGTGGGGAGCAGGGAGAGGAGAAGGTGGGGAGCAAGGAGAGGAGGAGGTGTAGGGCAGGGAGAGGAGAAGATGGAGAGGAGGAGGTGGGGAGCAGGGAGAGGAGGAGGTGGGGAGCAAGGAGAGGAGGAGGTGTAGGGCAGGGAGAGGAGAAGATGGGGAGCAGGGAGAGGAGGAGGTGGGGAGCAGGGAGAGGAGGAGGTGGGGAGCAGGGAGAGGAGAAGGTGGGGAGCAGGGAGAGGAGAAGGTGGGGATCAGGGAGAGGAGAAGGTGGGGAGCAGGGAGAGGAGAAGATGGGGTGCAGGGAGAGGAGGAGGTGGGGTGCAGGGAGAGGAGGAGGAGGTGGGGTGCAGGGAGAGGAGGAGGAGGTGGGTTGCAGGGAGAGGAGGAGGAGGTGGGTTGCAGGGAGAGGAGGAGGAGGTGGGGGTGCAGGGAGAGGAGGAGGTGGGGGTGCAGGGAGAGGAGGAGGTGGGGGTGCAGGGAGAGGAGGAGGTGTAGGGCAGGGAGAGGAGAAGGTGGGGAGCAGCGTGACATGTATGTAATGTGGGGTGCAGGGTGACAACCCACCTCCTCCTCTCCCTGCACCCCATCTTCTCCTCTCCCTGCTCCCCACCTTCTCCTCTCCCTGCTCCCCACCTTCTCCTCTCCCTGCTCCCCACCTTCTCCTCTCCCTGCTCCCCACCTCCTCCTCTCCCTGCACCCCATCTTCTCCTCTCCCTGCTCCCCACCTTCTCCTCTCCCTGCCCTACACCTCCTCCTCTCCTTGCTCCCCACCTCCTCCTCTCCCTGCTCCCCACCTCCTCATCTCCCTGCTCCCCACCTCCTCCTCTCCACCTTCTCCTCTCCCTGCTCCCCATCTTCTCCTCTCCCTGCCCTACACCTCCTCCTCTCCTTGCTCCCCACCTTCTCCTCTCCCTGCACCCCCACCTCCTCCTCTCCCTGCACCCCCATCTCCTCCTCCTCCTCTCCCTGGAACCCACCTCCTCCTCCTCTCCCTGCAACCCATCTAGTTGTCAGCGTGGATCCTCTCACTCCTAGTTGTCAGCGTGGATCCTCTCACTCCTAGTTGTCAGCGTGGATCCTCTCACTCCTAGTTGTCAGTATGGATCCTCTCACTCCTAGTTGTCAGTGTGGATCCTCTCACTCCTAGTTGTCAGCGCGGATCCTCTCACTCCTAGTTGTCAGCGCGGATCCTCTCACTCCTAGTTGTCAGTGTGGATCCTCTCACTCCTAGTTGTCAGTGTGGATCCTCTCACTCCTAGTTGTCAGTGTGGATCCTCTTCCTCCTCGTTGACCATTGGCAGTAAAAGGGTGAGGCTACATGCACACGATGCATGCCCGCTGTACCCTAGTACTGTAGTACGGCGGGCATACTTCGGCGCCAGGGAGAGGAGCAGGGGATGAGCGCTGCTCACCCCCGCCCCTCTCCATAGGAATACACAGCGCACAGAACTGTATTCTTTCTACGGACTATGGAACGGTACAGTGCCGCACATACTGCTCCCGTATGGCGCCGTGAGGCGATTGAAATGTATAGGGGACGTATATACGTCCTCCATACCTTCGAGTGAATGTAGCCTTAAACCGTTACTAGAAAGGTTATAACAAGTGTGCATTTCCTTTCCCCCCTAGAGATTACATTGTTTATATTACAAGGATTGTGATTGGTCAGATGTGCACTTAACCCCTTAGGGACGCAGCCTGTTTGTACATTGTACAAGGCTCAGTCCTTTTTTTTAAATGTGACCAGTGTCTCTTCCTGTGGTAATAACTTTTCAACACTTTAAGAAATCCCTGTGATTTTGAGAATGTTTTCTTGTGAGACATTGTAGTTAATGTTAGTAGTGTCATTTCGGTGATCAGTTTCTTTTTTGGGGGTAAAAATTAAAAAATGTAGGAAAAATTGACAATTTTCAAAGTTTAAAATGCTCTACCTTTTAGACAAAAAGTCAAACCACAATTTTTTTTAGAAACCTTTTCCCATTGGTCTTCTTTTTATTTCCATAATTTGTTTTACGTTTCCATTTTTTTACGGATGTGAGAAGGTTTCAAGTTTTAGTAGCAACTTCTCCAATTTTCAAGAGATTTGAAAAATGCAAAATTTTTGGTGACCAATTCAGTTTGGAAGTGCCCTATAGGGGGGCGTGGCCTGATGCCGGACTGAGAAGACGTGCGCCGCGGAGCTCCCGGGACCCGACATCCCATCTCCCTCCTAAGGCAGCCATCCCTCACCTGTGCCCGTTCCCTTCAGCTCCGGGGTGCCCCACACGCCTGCCGCTGTCCTCCGATCCCGATTTGGAGGCGGCTGCGGACTCTGCGCCGCTCCTCCGTACTTCGCCGCGGCCGGCCACGTGACCCGCGCGGCGGCCCGCTCCTAGCTCCCCCTCATGCAGCCTGAGACGCCGTTCCCACCACCGGAGGCACCGTGACAGCGCTCCAGCCAGCCCTTCACCCTGCTGGAGGCGCCATCCTGTGGGACTCCCCTGCGCTGCCTGAGGCCTAGGCGCGCAGGGTTAACCCTGACACTGCCGGACTGAGCCAGGTAGGTAGGGAAGTAATTCCCCTGCTGCTGCCCACCTCTGCCCTGGGGACCCCAAGTTGTGCAGCCCAGCACTGAGTCCTCCATACTACCAGTGAGCCCCTACTCCTGGGTTCTGTTTTATATTAACCCTCGCAGTGCCGCTGCAATACTCCACATGGGTTTGGACTGTATCTCTGCTAACTACTGGACGCTAGGCTCCTTGATTGTTTATCACTGGCCCCCCTGCCCAGACGCCATGGGTAACCGGAGGAAGACGGCTAAAATGCTCAAAGCAGCGTCCGGGGTGTCTGCGCCTCCATCGGATGATGAATCCGTCCATGAAGATCCTCCATTCCAGTCCCTGGAACCCCTGGATGCGCAGGAATGCTCCACATCCCAAGCCGTTCTTGCGCAGATACAGTCGAACGCTGCCAAAAAGTTGGGGAGATTCTCCCGCACACAGCCCTGCTCTCCTCAGGGGTCCCCAAACTCCTCCCCCTCCCTCTTTGAAGGCTCCCAGAGCCCGCCACAGCTTGTAAGCTATGAAGAGGGTGCTGACGCGGCCACGGAGTTGGATCGGAAATTTGCAGAGGTGCTGGCGGCCATAAACGGATGCCAATCCAAACTGGTCACCAAGGTGGATGAGCTGCGACAGGACTTTGTTCTTTTAAGACACGATGTCCACAAAGCTAAAGAGCGAATTACTGAAACTGAACGCAGAATATCTGAGGTGGAGGATGTCCAGAGGCCTATGCCGACACAGATCAGAGAGCTTCAGCGCCAAATGTCTGCATCCATCGACAGAGCTGACGACCTCGAAAACCGCCTGCGACGGAACAACGTCAGAGTGGTTGGCCTCCCCGAAAAAGTGGAGGGGTCTGACCCTGTATCCTTTTTTGAAAATTGGCTCAAAAATATGCTTCCTGCAAATACCTTCTCCCCGTTCTTCACAGTGGAGAGGGCCCATCGAGTGCCATCCCGCCCTGGCCCTCCAGGGGGCAATCCAAGACCCTTCCTGGCCCGGCTGCTGCACTTTAGGGACAGGGACTCTATCCTCAGGGCTGTCCGTACCAAGGGAGAAATTCTCTATGCCAACAGCAGAGTGTCCTTCTACCCTGATTTCTCTGCATCGGTCAGGAAACAGCGAGCACAATTCACCGAGGTCCGTGCCCGTCTCTGTGACAAGGGGTATAAATACTCCATGATGTACCCTTCCAAGCTCCGAATTGTGGACGGTCAGAAGACTCGATTCTTCACCTGCCCAACCGAAGCACTTCACTGGGCTGATGCAGCTCCACGGTCTCCCGCTGGAAGGCCCGCACCTCCTGAGTGACTGAACTCACATATCCTTTTATCTGATGTGCTATGACAATGCTGGACTTAGTCCTGAATAGTTATCTAGGGGTCCCAAATCACTGTTACAGTTTTCTAATATTTGTTTACACATTACGTGCCTCACAAATGTACCCTGTGACTGATTTGCGTTCTCTTTTTGGTCATCTTGACCAGTGCGCCATATATGGCACTCCATTCTCTCCCTCCTCCCCTCCTTCTCCCTACCCCCCCCTCCCCCTTCCCTGTTACCACTACCTCCCTGCGTCTCCCTCCTTTCCCCCTCCTCCCCTATCTCCTCTTTGGTTCTCTCTAAATATGGCTGCCTAATAACCTCCTGATCATCTATTCATTAAGGGTTGAAGGTCCCGGGACAAATGGTGTAGGTTTGTCTTGAGTTAGGGACCACTGTTCTATTATTTGACTGTTAGTGGGTATAGGTCTACACTACTGCTGTTAGGGTGCTAGACAGGGGGTTTGTATTCTTGGGATTGTTAGTACAGTTCTGGTTATATTTGTTATGCTCACTGTTGTCTGTCTGTCTATGTCTCTGTGGTATGAAAGGATGAATGCTTGGTTGGTCACGTCTCCTTCCCCACACCCCTTCCCCTTCCGCTAACATGTCTTCACTTAAGGTAATGAGTTGGAATGTGAGGGGACTTAACTCCAAATTCAAGAGGGCTCTGATGTTAGATGTCATTAAGCGTCAGGCCCCCCATATTGTATGTATCCAAGAGACACACCTTACGGGTTAGAAGGTCCTCTCTCTGAAGCGGGCCTGGGTGGCTAGAGGTTATCATTCCTCCTACTCTGTTTACGCCAGGGGAGTATCCGTACTCATATCCAAAGCGCTTCCCATAGAGGTCATACAGGTTACGCCGGATCACTTTGGCCGTTATGTGATCGTACATTGCGCCTTGTGGGGCTTTGCCTTTACTATAGCGTCTATTTATGTCCCTCCTCCCTTTGATCCAGCTGTATTGCACCTAATATCCAGTAAGCTGGCTGCTATGCCTCCAAGTCCGATACTCTGTATTGGTGACTTCAATGCAGTCCCTAATCCCTCCCTAGATCGCACAAGCGGCCTGGACACAGGCTCGGTCCGTCTGAATGAGTGGCTCACTTCTCTAGACCTCGCCGATGTTTGGCGTAGTAAACACCCTCAAGAGAGAGAATATTCATTCTATTCCTCTGTTCATAAGAGCTTCTCTCGGATTGACCTGGCCTTTGTCTCCCCTGATATGATGCAGCACGTTGATCAGGTATCCTATTGCCCGCGCAGTGCATCAGACCACGCCGCCTTGCTCATCAGTCTCCTTATAGGCCCCCCCAGCGACTCCCGCTTATGGCGCCTGCACCCGGCCTGGCTCCTATCCCCAGCGGTCCAGAGTACTGTTAGGGCAGCGCACAGCGAGTTCTGGGATGTACACTCAACCCATCTTGATCCTCTTCTAGTCTGGGACTCGTACAAGTCCTCGGTGCGGGGGGCATTCATGTCGGGGGTAGCTGGCCATAGGAAGTCCTTAAATGCCCAGGAGGAAAGGCTGACGGCTGTACCGGTGACTGCAGAAAAGGATTATCTAGAGAAACCTACTCCGGGGAATAAAAAGACTTGGGCTCAGGCGCAGAGGAACCATCTAGCTGTAGTGAAGGAGCGGACCAGCAAGCGCCTGCTAGCCAGGGAAGCGTCCATCTTTGAATTCGGAGATGAAAACGGGAAGCTGCTTGCGTATCTATCGCGGGCTGAACGCCCCTGTGCTTCCGTTCCCTCTATTATCAATGGTAACGGAGCATTGATCACAGAACCCCGGGCCATTAACATGGTATTTCACGAATACTACTCTTCTCTTTACAGCTCCAGATTGTCCGCCTCTTCCGTCGAGATCTCCGGATTCCTTGACAGTCTTCCACTTTGGAGGCTCACACAGGCACAGTCATCGGAGCTTGATGCTCCGCTCTCGGCGGAGGAGGTGGAACTGGCCATCCAATCGTTGCCCCCCGGTAAGACACCTGGACTTGATGGGCTGGGAGGTGAGTGGTATAGGGATAACTGTGAGACTCTGGTCCCCCTTCTCCTTAGCCTGTACTCCGATGCGCTTGACAGCGGTTCCCTCCCTGATTCTATGCGAGAGGCCCTTATTGTAGTTCTTCCTAAGCCTGGCAAGGACCCTCTGCTTCCTGACTCATACCGCCCAATTTCCCTCCTAAACTCAGATGTTAAAATACTAGCAAAAATTCTGGCAACAAGGCTTAACAAAGTAATATTATCCTTGGTTCACCCGGACCAGACAGGCTTTATGCCTGGGAGGGGAACTGACATAAATATACAAAGACTACACCTGAACATTGCAGAGGCAGAGAAGTTTCCAAACCCTGGGTTTATATTATCCATAGACAATTGTAAGGCGTTTGACTCTGTGGAATGGACATATCTGTGGACCCTATTGCCTAGAATGGGTTTTGGCCCTCGATTTACAGCATTGGTTAAGCTACTGTATAACGAGCCTAAGGCTAGGGTACGGACTAATCTTAATATTTCACCTACTCTCCCTATGGCCAGGGGCACTAGACAGGGTTGCCCACTATCTCCCCTTCTCTTTGCACTCGCCATTGAACCCCTTGCTGTGGCGATCCGCCACTCTGAGGGCATTATAGGCTTAACTAGAGGTACTATTATTGAAAAGGTATCTCTCTATGCTGATGATACACTTGTATACCTTGGGGATGTGGGCCCCTCTCTGGAATCCCTTCTGTCCCTGATAGAACGTTATGAGGGGTTCTCAGGCCTTCGGGTTAACTGGGACAAATCGGTCCTCTTTCCCTTATCTGATGTAGGGGTACACTCCCTCCCCGTCCCAGTCCAGGTGGTGTCCACCTTTAAATATCTGGGAGTCCAGGTGTCACGCAAGGTCCAGGCATTTACGGAGTTAAACATTACACCCCTGATAAATGCAACGGAATCGCGCCTAAAAGCCTGGTCCACTCTCCCCCTGTCTTTGTACGGGCGTATTAACATATTTAAAATGATTTTTCTCCCAAAATTTCTATACCTTTTTCATGCTTGTCCTATACTACTTCCTAAGAGTCTGTTTAAACGCATAGACGGCATTCTCAGATCCTTCTACTGGCAGAGTAGTGCCCCACGATTCAGTTTAGCGCTGCTTCAAGCTCCCAAGTCTAGGGGTGGACTGGCTGCCCCGGATCTGTATTTTTATTACCTGGCTTCCCAGCTAGTATATGCCCAGTGGTGGATAGATATAGACATGGGTAATGCAGCTACTGCACTGGCTGGGGCCCTGGTAGGTTCCTACGAGGCCCTTACAAACCTGCTGTACAGGTATAAGTCCCCATCTGATACCCCACTTCCCCTACGTACGGTAGCGGTGTGCTGGCGTAGGGCGCAATCCCTGGTAGAAACAGGCAGCCCTCCCCCTCTCTCGCCCAGGACTCCATTGTGGCTCAATCCGTGGCTCTCTCACTTCCTCTCCCTCCCGGGCTGGACAATGTGGGGGGCGGCGGGGGTGAAATTTGTAGGCCAGCTATTATTTCCGGAAGCAGAATTACTCAGCTTCAACGAGATAAGGGAGAGACATACTGTTCCCAACACGGCCAGCTTCCATTACACGCAACTGCGACACGCATTCAAAGCCCAATTCGGCTCCTTCAGCCTGACAGTGAAATTCTCCAAACTAGAGACTCTGATGAGTACCCCGGATCTCCCTAAGCCACTCACTCAGTGCTATGCTCTCCTACAAGAGCAAAAGTCCAGACCGTTTGATAGAGCCTGTGAACGCTGGAGACAGGATATCCCTGACCTGTCAGATGATGACTGGAGGGAGGTCGAACTGTCCTACTTCACATCTGTAGTGAGTGCGAGGGACTTCCTGATCCAATCTAAATTCCTCCATCGAGTATACTTCACCCCTGCTAGACTATTCCGCATGGGAGCAATGCCCAATGACCTTTGCTTTCGCTGTCAGGCTGATGTCGGATCCTTCCTGCATTGTGTCTGGTCCTGCCCTAGGGTTCTTGTCTTCTGGTCCGAAGTGCTGGAGTTCCTAAATCTACACTTTGACTTCCCACGCTTACTGTCTCCCTCTGTGTGTCTCCTCGGCATCGTAAATGAAGTTGTCAATGGCCACTATGACAAAATTTTCTTTAGGCTTGTCTTATACTACGCCCGAAAAGTGGTGGTGATGACTTGGAAGGACCAGGAGCCCCCTCCATTAAAAAGATGGATATTACTTATTAACAGTGTCATTCCTCACTACCGGTCTCTGTATGTCAACAGGAAGTGTCCCCAGAAGTTTGACCGCATCTGGTCCAGATGGTGCGTGACTCCCCATACAGCCTTATAATCACGTGTGGTATATACTCCTCTCCATGATGAAGGAGACTGAGCGTGCTTGTATGTGTGTGTGTGTGACTGATTGTCTATGTGTCAACAGTTATTTGTGTTGTATCAAGATGTCTGGCTGCATTATCCTGCTGTCATTTACTGTGTAATATCCCTCAGTTAGTTTTGAAACGCAGCAAGAACCTGACTGTTACCATGGCTGTTGTATAATAATCCTGTAATGGGGGGAAGGAAATATGTGACAGACAATCTTGTTCTTTGGTTTTGTTTATTATAATTGTATAAAATTTCAAAAAACTGCAAAAATAAATACTTTTAAAAAAAAGGAAGTGCCCTATAAAGGCTTATGTACTATACATCCCCACAAGTAATGAACCTAACATCTCAAACTATTCAAATCAGCATTTGAGAAGTCTGTCAACCCTTTAAATCTTTCTCTGGAAGCAAACAAAAATGGATTGGAGATTTTGAAATTTAAATTTTTGAATAAGATCTTTCTCTAAAATGGAGACATTCTGAAGGAAATTGAGGTAAATATAAATCCCAAATTTTTTTCCCTGCTTCTTCCGAGTATGGCAATACCCGACATGTGGATGTCAACTGCTGTTTCGTCGCACAGCGAGGTCCAGAACAGAGTTAGTGCTACTGGGTTTTTGGCAGCCAATTTGGCTGCAAATGTTTTTGTGGTGCCACAGTTTACTTGAAGTAACAGTACAATAGAAACCCCCAAAGATGTCACCATTTAGGAAACTAGACCCCTCAAAGCATTTGACAGTTTGGGGAACTTCTCCTTGAAAGTGATGTGGAGTCGCTTCCAGAAGGGCTGGCCCTCCCCCCTTCCTGGTCTCCAAAAAGAAAGTACTTTATAACCGCCTCTTGAAACTCCAGGATAGTGCCCGGCTCTCCTGTACAGAGTCGCTGAATAGTGCCTGGCTCTCCTGTACAGGGTGCCCTGCTATCATGCCTTTTAAGTTTTTGCCCAAGCAGCAACTTAGGGAGACCTCTCGGAATTGAAATCTCCCTTTGAATTGTACCAGGGACTCGTCTAGGCTCACATGTTTGGCGGGGGTATATGGGAGAGCAACAACAGAATCCAGCTCACCTCAAACCTTGCGTGGAAATCCAACGAGGCACGGACTGCCCTACTGCACGGGCTGTGTATGGCTAGTAAAAAGTGGAAAAAAGACTTCCGTGTCCAGCTTCATCCAAGATATTCCAACTTTATTTACGGCATAACTTTTAAAAGATCAGAAGTGTTTAAACGCTTCTGATCTTTTAAAAGTTATGCCGTAAATAAAGTTGGAATATCTTGGATGAAGCTGGACACGGAAGTCTTTTTTCCACTTTTTATTGGCGGGGGTATATGCCTGGACAAACTTGGCACTAAAATGATCTAATATGGGCCTGACCTTAAATAAACGATCATAAATGTAGTCATCTCTGGGTGGGAACTGTGAATTGTAGGTGTAGTGCAAAAACTTATGGATGGCTTCAAAGTGCATCCTGCTCATCGCCATGTGGAGCATCAGGGTGTGGTCCAGAATGTCTGTGCTCCAGTAGTCCCTGATTGTGGACTTTCTATAGCCCCAAATCAATTAGAGAAGGGGCTGGGGACTGCAGGGGATTTAGGGTTAAAAAATTAGAATTTTAATGGTGGTGGCCCCCCCCCTTACCCTGGGCGGTCATCAAGGGGTGGGCAACCAGCCCAAGGGCCCTCCCAGGGCATATAAAATCGTTGAGGACACGTAGGGGCGCCTCTTACCTTCTGCCCTCAAGGACCGAGAGGTGTGAAGTATGAGTCCCCCCTACGTGTGCAGTCTCTTACCTGCCATGGAGAATATCCTGGAAGCCCAAGTCCTGGAGAGGGTGAAGAAGGATGGAAGCGCCTGGCTGGATGCCCTCCTGCTCCGCAGCGCTGCTGCTGCAGACCAAGCACAGCCTCCGGCTCCTGTTCCCTCCAGCCACGTGCCGCCCGGTACCACTGCTGCAGCCTCCGGATCCCCAGGCCCCGAGCTACAGCAGTCTGTGGCTCGGGCCTGCAACCAGGCCGCATCCGCGGCCTATCGGAGGGCCCCATCCCCAGCATCCGGAGCACCCGGACCCAACCACCAGCAGGCCGCAGCTCTGGCCTACCAAGAGGCTTCGGCCTACCCCACCGGAGGCCTGAATCCGTGGCCTACAAACAGGCCGCATCCCCGGCATGTCGGCAGGCCGGCAACATGGAGACTCCACAGCAGCCGTCCTCTGAGAGGGGGAGGTCCGTGCGCCGCATCCGCCCGCCGGCTCTGCAAGCTGCGGCAGGCGGCGCGGTGCGGCCAAGAAGAAGGCCGCGTCCCACCACGTGGCCCTGCAGAAGATCATTGCCGAGGGACCGATCGTCATTGGACCTCTTCTAAAGTACAGAAGAAGATCGATCAGCGTGGGACAAGGCCCGACGCTCCTCGCAGGCAGGGTAAGCTCTACTCCCACATGCAGGCCCAATTATCTCCTCCTTCCCCAGCCCCAGTCATCAGCGCCTCCTCACCTGGTTCAAGTGGCCGCGTTGCGGCGTACTTTCCCGAAGGTTCCCATCATAGAGATCGTCATCAATTTCATGAAGGTTCCAGCCATAGAAATCGTCATCACCATCATGTGTCTTCCCGTCACCGATCAAGCTCCCGCCATAGAGATCATCATCATATCTCCTCCCGTCACCAAACGCATCAGCCTAGATATGTAGGATCATCTCGCAGTGGCTCCATGGCTCCAGTAGAAGGTCTCCACATGGTCACCAGCAGCCTTCTCGCAGTCATCAGTCTTCTTCCAGCAGACCATCGCACCGCAGATCCAGCAAGAGATCACCGGAGCCGCATCAGCCAGAAATACCTCAGCAGCCTACCTCACAAGACCAGCCTAAGCCTGCCGCGCAAGATCAAGCTCAGACTCCGCTCGTCAACCCGTCATCTCATCCTACAGCAACGAATGGTGAGTTCAGTGGTCTCCCCTTGGGGGCAGCCATTACCTCCTCACACAACACCAACAACACTAACATCATCTCATCTCTGAAGTCCTTTATCTCACATTTAGAGGGCACACAGAACACTTCAGAAGGGATGGGGTTATCCCAGGTAGACGCTAGCTTAGGGACAGGTACCACATTTAGGGACACCATGTTCTGCGGTGTTGCCTCTTTAGGTACCTCCATTTCAGAGGACCTGAAGAATAAAATTTTCAGGGGCGAATATGTGGACATATGGTCTCTGCTAAATGTTGATCACATTTCGGTAGATAAGGAAAGATCGCTTGAAAAGGGTACCGAAAAGAAATTGAAAGTTTCAAAAACCTTACATAATTGGCTACTCGCCTTTGCAATTTTAGGGTCCATAATAACACAAAAATCCCCAGCCTCTGCCCCTGATCTTTTTGTGTATCTGGACACTATCCTTAACGCATTCAAACTTCACGGGGGTAGTGCGTGGTGGAGGTACGTCGAGGAATTTCGTCGTAACCTCCCCCTAAGCCCCGGTATAGGTTGGGCCTCTAAGACCACTGATGTCTGGATTCAGCTTATCTTAGCACAACGGTCGCAACGCCCCTTTCTCCCCTTCGTAGGGACGTCCCAGCAATCCGTCCCTGAGGTGCAAAAGCCATCCAAAGCATGTTGGCTCTACAATGAGGGCCACTGCAGGTTCTACGCCTCGTGCCAATTTAGGAACGAATGTTTAATCTGCGGCGGGAATCATACGGCCTTGCGCTGCTATCGCCGGAATAAGAGCACCGTCGGTAATGCCCCCCCTCTCGACCCCCGAATGCCGGTGAACGTCAACAGGTTAAGCCCTTGGCTAAATCTTTACCCCAAGAAGCAGGAAGCAAAGCTTCTTGAATCAGGTTTTCGGTATGGTTTTTACATCCCCCATCAGCCCTCCACAACTTTAACTAGTTTTCTAGCCTTAGAAAAAGTCGCTAAAAAAGTGTAATTAGGCAGGATGGCCGGCCCATTCGTTGATTCCCCCTTCGTAAACCTTCTAGTTTCCCCCTTGGGCTTGGTTCAGAAGAAGGAAATCTAACAAATTTAGGCTGATTTATCACCTCTCATTCCCAAAAGGTTAATCAGTTAATGATGCCATATCAAAGGAAGACGCAGCTGTATCTTATGTCTCCTTTGATAGGGCCGTTGAGTTGGTGAGACAAGCAGGCCCAGGAGCCTTGCTAGCTAAATCTGATATTGAATCTGCGTTTCAGAGTCTTCCGGTCCATCCTGCCTGCTTCCATCTGCTTGGGTGTTACCTGGAGGGTTGTTACTACTTCGACATGTGCCTCCCCATGGGCTGCTCCATTTCGTGCTACTATTTTGAAGTTTTCAGCACGTTTTTGGAGTGGTTTATCAGGTATGAGACAGGTATTTTTTCCATGACCCATTACCTGGACGATTTTTTGTTTGTTGGGCAGAGGGATTCCGATACATGCTCCTTTCTCCTACGCAGTTTTACAACTCTCATGGAGTACGTCGGGGCCCCTTTGTTTGCGGACAAGATGGTCGGTCCGGTGTCAAATTTATAATTTTTAGGTATTGAACTAGACACCTCTTCCATGTCCTTTAGATTACCAATGCAAAAAATCACTACGCCAGGAGATCAATTACATGCTAAGTAAAAGGAAAGCCATCCTCCATCAATTCCAGGTCCTACTGGGCTTACTAAATTTTGCGTGTAGAGTTATTCCCATGGGCCGCGCTTTTTTGCGCCGCCTCTCGTTAGCCTCTCGTTAGCTCTTCAACCTAACCACTTCATTAGGATTACCAGCGCCCTGAGACACGATTTGCAAGTTTGGCGGGTATTCTTACAAGATTTTAATGGTTCCGGTATCCTACAGGATGCAGAAACGGACCGTTGTTCCCTGAATTTATTTACCGCAGCCTCTGCCAACGAAGGCTTCACTACCATTTGGCACAATAGCTAGTGCAGTGAAGCCTGGCCGCCATCTTGGCGTAAAACAGGTTTACTTGCCAATTGCACGCTTTTAAGTCTTTTCCCGCTAGTTGTAGCTTTTGAAAATTGGGGATCTAAATTGGCCAATAACAGAATTAGATTTTGGTCGAATGATGCCTCTTTGGTACACGTCGTAAGTAGTTTCTCCTCTTCTTCATATCCCGTACTCGCGACGCTACGTGACCTAGTTTTACGCTGTCTTCAATCTAACATCTGGCTGCGGGCTAGGTATGTTCCTGAGTTCTCAAATGGCATGGCTAATGCCTTGTCTCGTGCACTATTTCAGGCGATCAAAGAACTTCATGGGTCAGCGGACGAGTCCGGGATTGCATGCCCCCAATGCTTATGGAGCCTGGTAGAGAACAATTTGCAAACTTGATTAGGACTTCCATATCAGCAGCTACATGGCAGAAGTAATCTCTGTCTTGTTCACACTGATTATCATTCTCTGACGGTGCACTACCCGCAGAGAGGTCCCAACTCTTGAACAATTCTTTAAATTGGCTGTTGCAAATTAGACAACAAGGCACCTCGTTTAATAAGGCAAAAAATTGTTTGGCCGGTTTGGTTTTTATGCTCAAATTACATAACCGCCCTGATATAACCAAAGATTTCCTTTTAAAACAAATTTTAAAAGGTTGGAAACACGAAAAATCTAATCACGACTCCCAGAGACCAGTGACCCTTCCGCTATATTTTCGTTTAATTGCCATCCTAGATATTGTCTGCCCGGATGTTTTTGAAGCATCCTTATTTAAAGCGGCTTTTTCTATTGCATTTTTCGGGGCCCTGCGGATAGGGTAGTTAGTCCCACTTAGTGTAAAAAGGCCTGGCTGTTTGCTTAGCAGCGTCGTAATTGTAAAACACGACGTAGTCCAAGTTTGCATTCGGCGCTCCAAAACTGCTTTATTCGGTATGGGCTCTTGGCTTTCAATTCTCCCTCTGGGTGAATATATCCATGCTTAATCCTTTTACATAGTTAGAAGTAAACATCGAAACATAGATACATTTTAATTAAAATATATTTTAAAAAAAAGTTTCCTGATGTTCCAGGGCCCCAAAAGCATGTTTGGATCGTTGGCCATTCATTCATTCATTGGGCCGAGCGGAGAGCGGCAGTTCGCCCTTGCGGACGAGGTTTAGGTCTAGAGGAAGTCCAGTGTAGTTTTTCGCCACACGGAATTGGAAGGGGATAATAGGCACTTGCTGATCGGTGACGGGGTCTATTTGAACCCAATTGGGCTTGACATTTTCTTGGTAGTTCTGCAGGAGTTGGTGGAGAGGGCCATCGTATTAGGCAGCGTGGGGGGTCGCAGCCGGCGCTAGGCGCTTATTGGCTGCTCCGCGGCGGATTTAGACATGCCTATGGCGAAGGGAAGTTGCCCACTTGTCGGCTGTTGTTCGTCAGCCGCCATTCGGGTGAAAGCTGCTTTTCAGGAATTAAAGGGCAAGCATGTCTTTTGTTTTGTTTACAAATTTTCTTGCACTTTAACCCCTTATCACCGACACTAGTTTTCAGCTCAATGACCAGACTCGATTTTTCAAATCTGACATGTCTCACGATAATTGGTTATAACTTCGGAACGCTTTAACATATCCTGGTGATTTTGAGAATGTTTTCTCGTGACACATTGTACTTCATGTTAGTTATAAAATTTAAGTGATAAGTTTTGCGTTTCGTTCTGAAAAAAAGTGAAAATTTGGCAAAAGTTTGTAAAAATTCTTCATTTTCCAAGTTTGAAATGTTCTGGTTTCCAGACAGGAAGTAAAACTACCCAAAAAGTTTGATAATTAACATTTACAGAATATCTGCTTTATGTTGGGATGATATTTTATGCTTCCGGTCATTTTTCTAGGATGTTATGAGGCGCAGAACTTTAGGTGCGATTTTTCTTATTTTCATGAAAATTGCCATAACTCACATTTTGAGGGACAACTCATCTTTCAAGTGACTTTGAGAGGCCTAAATAATAGTAAAACCCCATAAATTACCCCACTATAGAAAGTTCACCCCTCAACATATGTAAAACAACTTCTATTAAGTCCATTAACCCTTTAAGTGTTTCACATGGGTTAAAAAATATGGACCTGCGATTTAGAAACTATGGAATTTTTTTGGAAATACATTCATTTAGGCCAAAACTGACAGTTTCAGAATAAATTAAATGATTTAACGCACTGCAACGCTTGATGCCCAATTCCTCCCGAGTGTACTGATACCCCATATGTGGTGGTAAACTGCTGTACGGGCGCACGGCCGAGCATAGAATGAATGGAGGCGCCATCCACAGCAGATTTGTATTGTCACATTGTACGACCTATAAATTTTAATTTTTTTTGGTAATGCGATCATATGAGGGCTTATTTTTTATGGGATGAGATACAATGTATAAATAATTTATTTTGGGAGTCTAAAGCTTATTCATGAGATTTTATTAACTATTTCAAGGGGGACACAAACAAAATCATCAATTTTTATTTTGGATTGTGAGCATTCCCCCCCCCCCCCCCCGCTCACCGTAACGTAAAAATAATATTTTATCTTTATTCTCTGGTTCACTACGATTGCGGTGATACCTCATTTATGTAGTTTTTCTTATTTTGCTAAATTTTCCTGAGCAAAACCAATATTGGAGAAAATCGCATTGTTTTTACTATTGACAACTTTTCAGGGCCATAACTTCTGTATTTTTCTGTTGTCAGATCTGGTTGAGGGCTTATTTTTTGCGAAAACAGTTGTTCTTTTCAGTCGTATCATATTAGGTACCGTAACTTTTTTTTGATCACTTTTTAGAACATTTTTTGTGATGGTGTTTGATGAAAAATTGTATATTATGGGAAGTTTTTCGAGTTTTTTTTACGTAGTTCACCGAGCGGGTTCAATATTGATTTAGATTTATTGTACAGATTAATACGGACGCGGTGATACCAAATATGTATGTTTTTGTGTTTTATTTATTGTATATGCATTTTATTTGTTACTGGGGAGATTATGGGACTTTTACTTTATTTATTTATTTAATTATATTATAAAAAGATTTTATTTTTTTTTAACTTTTTTACATTTTCTACTTCCTCCGAAGCGTTCATCCGACCGCTTATTCAAGCCTTTACACTGCAATACACTTGTATTGCAGTGTATAGTGAAAGTAACTGAGCATGCCGCGCATGCTCAGTTACTTACAGCCGGGTCCTGCCAGGAAGGCAGGACCCGGTGAGAAGAGGAGCCGACAGCCCCAGGTCACTCGTCGGAACCCGGGGCAGCGGCAGGAGGGATCGGATCCCCCGGTAAGCACACCGGGGGGGTCCGATCCACGGGGGACACACTTGCACGCCGCGGTCATGCTTTACCGCGGCGTGCAAGGGGTTAAACACCCGGGATCTGAGTTTTTCCGATCCCGGGTGTTAGTGCCGGGTCTGGGCTGTGATATCACAGCCCGACACCGGCACCAGCGAGACCCGGTGTCCCGAAAACTTCTTCTGATGCGCCGCCGTAGAAAGGCGTCGCATCAGAAGAAGTACCCTTAATGACCGCCGTAAAAACCCGATAGGGCGGTCATTAAGGGGTTAAGGACGCAGGGTTTTTCAGCTCATTTCTCACTCTCCAACTTCAAAAATCCATAACTTTTTCATTTTTACGTGTACAGACCTGTGTGAGGGCTTATTTTGTGCGTAACAAATTTTACTTTCCCGAAATGTTATTTATTTTAACATGCCGTGTACTGCGAAGCTGAAAAAAAATTCCAAATGTGGAAAAATTGAAAAAAAAAACGCACGTTCTTGTGGGCTCATTTAAGAGTTTGTGGGCGTTTTTACGACTTTCACTCTTCGCTCCAAATAACACGCTTTCTTTATTCTTTGGTTCGGTGCGATCGCGGTGATACCAAATTTATATAGGTTTTATTGTGTTTTAATACATTTTCAAAAATTAAACGAATGTGTACAAAAAAGAAAAAAAAAATTTTGCCATCTTCTGACGCTAATAACTTTTTCATACTTCGGTGCACGGAGATGTGAGAGGGGTAATTTTTTGCAAAATGAGGCGACGTTTTCATTGCTACCATTTTGAGGTCTGTGCGACATTTTGATCATTTTTTATGTTATGTAAAAAGGTGTAAAAGTCGCATTTCGGACATTTGGGCACCATTTCCCGCCTTGGAGGTCACCGCCGCCCGTAACCGTTTTTATATTTTGATAGATCGGGCATTTTGGGACGCGGCGATACCTAATATGTTTGTGATTTTTACTGTTTATTATGTTTTACATTAATATTTTATTAATTTTTTTATTTTTTAAACTTTTTTTTTTCTTTTTTTTTTCACTATTTTTTAGACCATCTAGGGTACATTAACCCTAGATGGTCAGATCGCTCCTACCATATACTGCAATACTACAGTATTGCAATATATGGCATTTTTGCAGGTCTTACATTACAATGAGCCACTGGCTCATTGTAACGAACCTGCATAAGCCATGTAGCCTCGGGTCTTCTTTTGACACATGGCTTATGCATGTAGCCTACATGGCTTATGCAGAGCCATGGTAACCGGTCGCCGCCCCCCCGATGACGTTCGGGGGCGTGGCGATCGTAAAAAAGATGGCGGCGCCCGCGCACCGCCGTCTTTTAAACGCCGCCGGCAACTTTGCCGGCGGCATTGAGAGGGTTAATAGCCGCGATCGGTGCAAGCACCGACCGCGGTTATTAGCGGTGGGGGTTTTCTGCAAAATGCAAAAACCCCCCCTTTGTATGAAGAGGACTCAGCCCGTGAGCACTCTTCATACATCCCTTATACCTCTGCGCCGTAGAGCTACGGCGCAGAGCGTTAAGGGGTTAAATAAAAATGTTAATTAAGTTAATTTTGGTTTAAGAAATTAATAAATGCTGTGGCCTACCCACATCCAACACAAAAGTGAGACTCCATCTATGATTTATGGGTTTTGTTCCGGTAAACTGGGGGACAATAGCCAGATTTGGCTTAGTTCACAATGTCCCTCCAGTCCTTTACAATCCCCATAAGAACTATTATTCCCAAATACTTCTCCATCTCTAGTGCAGTGACAGGGATCCACCTGTAGGGTTGTGCATAAAATGAAGATGGTTTGGGGCATATGCTGTGCAGACTAGAGATTGGTCTGGACTGCAATTAAATTCAACAGCTCCTCATCAAAAAAAAAAACTTTAAAAAGTCCACAGCTCTGAGCTCTGCCGTGTCAAATTTAATTCCAGGTCGCCCCAAAAAGTCGGGGACCTGAGGGGTATAATTATCTGGGGTTACCCATGTGGGGTCAGTGGAAGCCCCAGGCTCCTCAATCACAGAAGTCCCAGGCACATCAATCACAGAAGTCCCAGGCACATCAATCACAGAAGTCCCAGGCACATCAATCACAGAAGTCCCAGGCACAGGAACCCTATGGCACCTTCTCGGGGTCCTTCCAGGTCACTGGAAGATGAGCAGGAGGATGATGATAGGTAAAGGGGACATCATCCCCACTAGCTGACTCGGTGTCAGAGGCCGGCATGTTGTATGTCTCCAACACGGTGTACGTCTTGAGGCACTGCACACAAATAAATAAGTGTGCAACAGAAAAAAAACTAGTAACATACACGGACAAGCCGAACAGATGGCACATACAAAAAATAGATAAGTGCACCCAACTACGGGTACACCTGCGGCGCTCTGGAAAAAAATAATACCAGGCACCAAAAAAACCTATGTGCACCCTGCAAAAAGGCGCTACACATACACCTAGCTTGCCCTAAGACAACCTAACTACCGCTAAAGATAATATGCAGCGCACTGAAAAGTGCGTCCAGTGCAGAACAACGCTACCACAGCGCACAGTGTGTTTGGGTTCAGAAGGGACAGACAGGAGATGGGAAAAACGGAGGACAAGGACGCAGGAGGGAACAGATAGGGATCAATAGAGATAAGAAAAATGTTTTTTGGTGCACACAGTAACACTCTGCTCATCTCTCCAGCGGTACCAAACCAAAATGGTAACGCTAGTGGAAGGAGCTAAAAACAAGTTTTTTTAGCCCAAAAACGCTGCAATTGGCCAGTCAAGATTGACTGGCCAATCACAGCAATCAGCGGGCGGGACCGCTCAGATTGGTCGGTTGACGTCGGCAGGAGGTTCTCCTGCCTCAGTCACCTGCGTCCCATCGTGATGTCATCACATCACGTGACGTGGTGGCACGGGATAGCCCTAGTGCACTTGCACCGTAGTAGTACAGTGCTGAGCGTTAATCGCCGGGAGCCAGCACCGTATTAGCAAGGGGTTAATTACTTCATTTATTTGGTAATTTTGTATTTACTAACTTTTTTATGCAACAAAAAATTTCAGTGACAGAATGCATTTTGTGTGACAGAATGTATTCTGTGAGACAAAATCATATTTTGTGCAACAAAATGGCATTTTGTAGTCAAACAATTATATTTTGTGAAACAATTATATTTTGTGTCATTTTACTAAGGGCCGATTCGCTTTTTCT
The DNA here is from genome assembly GCF_040894005.1 of Engystomops pustulosus. NCBI lineage: Eukaryota > Metazoa > Chordata > Amphibia > Anura > Leptodactylidae > Engystomops > Engystomops pustulosus. The sequence continues at coordinate 81,681,883 of NC_092411.1, forward strand.
CGACGTGTTATCCGAATATTTCTGATTTGTGCCGATTTTCCCTGAAATGCCCCGGGATTTTGGCGCATGCGATCACTCGGGAGACCCCCTAGCACTGTGTATAACATTCGGGAGACCCCCCCCTGTTCTGTGTATAACACTCGGGAGACCCACCCCTGTACTGTGTATAACACTCGGCAGGCCCACTCCCTGTACTGTGTATAACACTCGGGAGACACCCCCCCCCTGTACTGTGTATAACACTCGGGAGACCCCCCCCCTGTACTGTGTATAACACTCGGGAGACCCCCCCCCCCCGTACTGTGTATAACACTCGGGAGTGCTCATAGAGTAGTATTTTGCAGTGGTATTTAGAAAATGACAAGGTGATAAAAAAGAGGCTCAACACTAGTGGAAAGCATGAGGGGTACCGTATGGTGCTGCCAATCGACTGGATCATCAGAACACAGTAGCCACACCGGTCTGGATCAGAAGAAATCGCTAGAGAGGTGGTAGTCCATGCGGCGCACACTGGTAGTGAATGGAATCCAGAGTAATCTTCATAAGAAACTGTTTATTGGCAGCTCAACAACAAAATGCGTTTCGGAATCTCAAAGGATTCCTTTTGCAAGTTGGAAAAAGCTAAATAACACATGTATATAAACACACATTTAGGGACACATCTAAAAGTAGCAACGTCAAAAAATGGAAAATATAAATGGTAACATATGGCAAGTCTGAATATTAGCTCCGCACGTAACTGTAATGTGAAGGTAATTTCGATAAATGAATGAACAAATAAAAATAGATATAGATATAAAAATAAATATAAATGTAAATATAGATATGGCTACAGATGTCAATGTAAACACATGTAAACAATGGCTATTAAATATAAGTGTATAGGGCTGATGCATAATCATAATGACAAATAATCAAAATAAACGGATAAATATATAAATAGATAATGTAAATGAATGAAATAATTCATCCAACAATAAATAAATACACACATCGCTCAATAATCATTGGATATAACACCATATCCTATATCCTAATGACCAAGGGGCAATAGGTTACAGTGACTAGAGGAGAACTGAAATACAAAAGTAGTAGGAAATGGTAGAAAATGGGGCATCATTTCCTTGTAAAGGGCTCATACCTGAGAGCTTAGGTGCTGTCAGACTTGCCAAAGCTGTCGCTGGTTGCTTCTGGCGTTTGTCTCTTTAAGAGCAAGTGGTGGGGGAGCGTCCGGCACCAGTCCAGAGGTGCACGCATGTGTGGTTCACTCATGGAACCTAAAAGATGTCTGGCGTGTGGGTGGCGACAGGTAGGTAGAGCAAGCGCGGTGTGATGCCCGGCTCTGTCCTGATGCCGACTCGCGGACCTGTGTGATCGTAGTAGAGGATAGAAATTATGAGAACAACTGGCGTTAGATGGGGGGAATAAAATGTACAGAACGGTGTGAGATGAATATGAAACGATACAAAATAAATAAGGAAATGAAAAGAGGGGAGAGATTGATATAAATGACAATACATGATTGAGAAGATGGGGAAATGGATAATTAATTAATGATACCCATAAATGAGAAAAATTGGGAATAAGCATGGGGAGTATATAAAGTGCAGAGATGCCTATATGATTAAACAAAGAAAAAATATGGGAATAGATTTAATATATATATGGAAATATACATAAAATATAGGCAAAAACAGCAGCACAGCCAAAAAACGATTTAGAAAGTTTTTAGGGTGCTATCCAGTACTCTCACCAGCCAGAGTCCATAATAGATCCAAACATAAGAAACGGCAGCACTCCAAGGCAGTGAAACAATTCAGTGTTTATTCCACTTCAAGCAACGTCTCGGCTGTGTATCCAGCCTTTGTCAAGCCATTTGTGTCCAAGTGCGAACAGATATATATACTCTTAGAGTTGTGACATCATATCCAGGGTAAACATTGCACACATATACAATAAAGTAGTATTTAACATTATCTTTCACATAAACACAATTTTAATAAGTAGTGTATCCCTTTAACATTATATAAAGTGTACAGCCATATGCGATCAAGTGATCGATTACAATACAGATATAATTTACATAGATTATAGTGTAATAAGTCACCTGTAAGGGAACCTCCTCCTGGCCATGTTATTCATAGACAAAACTCTAGCCGCGTCCTACAGACACTAGTGCGCATGTCAGTAAGAGGTAGTGGCAAGAGTAATAACCCCAAAAAAATGATGAGGTCATTATCCTATAGCCAATTCTTGAGGGAACGTCGGATCACCTCGAATGACTCTTTTCTTCAAAAAAACTTTGATGAATTGTCCACTAAATTTAGAGACAGGGGTTACCCCGCATCCCTTATAGCCGAACACAGAAATAAAGTTCTGGGTATGGAGAGAAAGAATCTCCTACAACCAAAAACCAAACAAACCAAACAAAACCGCATACCCTTTGTATCCACTTATACTGAAATAAGTGGTGACATGGGAAAGATTATCCATAAGAATTGGCATATCCTTGCTGATGCGTTTCCAACAATCCCAGAATTTAAAGTCCCACCCCTTCTATCTTACAGACGCACGCCGAATCTGAGAGACAAGTAAGTTGGGGCTGATGTGGGTACAAAAAAGAAAGAAAGGCAGACTTTTCTGGCCCCTCAAAAGAAAGGCAGCTTTCCTTGCAGGCAATGTGTAAACTTCACTATGATGCTAAAGGGAGAAAAATTCACACACCCAATAACTAACACCACGTATGAAATTAAACACTATTTTACGTGTAATTCGTGTCACGTCATTTATCTGTTGCAGTGCCCATGTAATCTATGGTATATTGGTGAGACGACCCTCAATTTCAAGATCCGGATTATTCAACATAGGTACACTATTAGGGCTGGCAGAAAGGATCTCCCAGTTCCTAAACATTTTTCTGACTGCAAACATAGAGAAGGACAATTGAGGTTTCGCCTCATAGACAGAATCCCGTCCCTTAGGAAAGGAGGGGATAGGATGAAACTTTTGAAAAAACGAGAATTAGAGTGGATCTATAATTTAAATACATTGAAACCCAATGGGTTAAACGTTGATTTCAAAATAAGTGGAATTTTTTGAATATTGGTTTGCCTCTTTTACTACTCCAATTCCTTGACAAAAATAATCTTCTATGTCGGTTTTTGTGATTTTACATACGATACTAAGTAATTTTCTTTTTTCTTTAGATCACTTTCTCACGATCGCACTTTGTCACGTACACAATATTGCTGGACACCGTCTGTGGACTCCTCCTATGGCTCCTCTGCTAAAAAATGTTTGTTATTTGCATAGTTTAATAAAAGGTTTATTTATTATAATTTTGGCTCCTGATTAACTGATGTCAAGGTTATTGGTGTTGCAGATCCATAATGACTATGATCACATATTGCTGGACCGACTACCACTTGGACTGTGATTAGGACGTTGCAGCGTATATATTTAGCAGTCTATATAATATACAGATTGGACGTTGCTACTTTATGTCTTTTTAGGTTTATACTGACCACTAGGGCTTTCCTTAGTTCACTAGTGGGGGAGAGCACAACGATAATTGCGGTTGGTGATGGGGACATCGCCACAGCTGATCGGGGTGCTTCTCCCTTCTTGCAGGGTGTGTGTTCTCCTTGAATACACCACGTGTGAGTGCCCCACGTTATTTCTGACAGATTGACTTTTTTGGCTTTGTGCTGAGTTTATAGCCCATACTTTGTGGTTAGTTGCCTGCCTACCTATACTCGATACTCGATGTGTACCTTTGATATCTGTACTGCGTTTCACCGCTATCTAAAAGGTCATATCTAGACCATACTGCTTAAAGATTTTCAGCTGCTAGACTCCTGTTTACATGTTTATGTATTTAGATACATGTGTCACATTTTTATCGTAAACGGAGGTTTACAGAAATGAACTTCCCTTACTTTAAATGACGATCCCGGACGTTCAGACCTATGGTGCGCATGCGCCACATTCTCCTATGCCCATCCACATTATCCTTACTTAAGATGGCGGCATCAGTAGCGAGTTGTACTGATGCGCATGCGTGACATGCGCAATAGAGGATCTGCACGCCACTACCTCTTACTGATATGGGCACTAGTGTCTGTAGGACGCGGCTAGCGTTTTGTCTATGAACAACATGGCCAGGAGGAGGTTCCCTTACAGGTGACTTATTACACTATAATCTATGTAAATTATGTCTGTATGGTAATTGATCACTTGATTACATATGGCTGTACACTTTATATAATGTTAAAGGGATACACTACTTATTAAAATTGTGTTTATGTGAAAGATAATGTTAAATCCTACTTTATTGTACACTCACCGGCCACTTTATTAGGTACAACTGCTCGTTAACACTTAATTTCTAATCAGCGAATCACATGGCGGCAACTCAGTGCATCCAGTGAGCGGCAGTTCTGTGCCTTGTTGATGCCAGAGGTCAGAGGAGAATGGGCAGACTGGTTCGAGCTGATAGAAAGGCAACAGTGACTCGAATCGCCACCCGTAGATGGGCTACAGCAGCAGAAGACCACACCGGGTGCCACTCCTTTCAGCTAAGAACAGGAAACTGAAGCTACAATTTGCACAAGCTCATCGAAATTGGACAGTAGAAGATTGGAAAAACGTTGCCTGGTCTGATGAGTCTCGATTTCTGCTGCTACATTCGGATGGTAGGGTCAGAATTTGGCGTCAACAACATGAAAGCATGGATCCATCCTGCCTTGTATCAACGGTTCAGGCTGGTGGTGGTGGTGTCATGGTGTGGGGAATATTTTCTTGGCACTCTTTGGGCCCCTTGGTACCAATTGAGCATCGTTGCAACGCCACAGCCTACCTGAGTATTTTTGCTGACCATGTCCATCCCTTTATGACCACAATGTACCCAACATCTGATGGCTACTTTCAGCAGGATAATGCGCCATGTCATAAAGCTGGAATCATCTCAGACTGGTTTCTTGAACATGACAAGGAGTTCACTGTACTCAAATGGCCTCCACAGTCACCAGATCTCAATCCAATAGAGCATCTTTGGGATGTGGTGGAACGGGAGATTCGCATCATGGATGTGCAGCCGACAAATCTGCGGCAACTGTGTGATGCCATCATGTCAATATGGACCAAAATCTCTGAGGAATGCTTCCAGCACCTTGTTGAATCTATGCCACGAAGAATTGAAGCAGTTCTGAAGGCAAGGTAGCTGTAATAATTATTGAATAAAATATTAGCACAAAAATTGCTGCTCTGGCTGATCACTGGAGGTTTAAATGTATGTGTATAGGAATGATGACGTCTCCTCTTCTCCCCCCTCCCTATCATTACGGTATTATATCTATTACAGATCTGACGGATATTTTAGCCATTAGTCACAGAGATGTCAGGACGTCACAGGTGTGAGGAGGACATGACAGGTCTGTATGGGAAATCCTAGAACCATAATCCAGTGAACGTTGCCTGGTGATAATATGGATCTTACACATGATGTAATATAGATGGCGGTTTCACAATCTTTTGTACAACCAAGAAAGATTCTCTATTAGTCATTTATATGCCGACATTTAGGATGACTATAAGGATTACATCTGAGCTTGTGACTTCTCCTATAGTGGAAAACCTAAATACCATAGGTGACCGCAGAGAAGGAACTTAAAGCTGCCAGGTCCCAGTAAGAAATCTATAATGTACAGGTCTTCAAAGGTAAAGAAACTGTATATAAACCCCCTAAGGCTCATTGGCCATGGGTGACCTTAAAGGACATCTACCGTCGCAATCAAACATGAAACCAGGGGCTCTTATTCTTAGATCCAGGCACCGTGACTGTGGTAATCTTCTTATATTTGTTATCTATGGCCTCCTTCCTTCTGAATTCAACTTTTACAATTATGCTAATGAGTCTATAGGACTCCTGGGGTTGTTACCAGAGACTCTCTGTGCTGCAGCTTCACAGACTATTACACTGTCTTCCCCACCTCCTTCTTCCCAGCAGTTCCCTCCTGGGGAGGAGACTGGGTAACGGTCTGTGAAGTTTCAGCACAAAGGGACACTGGTAATACCCCCCCAAATCGCTTCTGGCTCATCAGCAGAATTATAAAGGTTGATTTTAGAAGGAAGGAGGCCATGGATAACACATATGTGTATGAGTAATTGATCCTGGTTTATCAGAATGGAATTTGATGGCAGATTTAATATTAGGATTTCACTAATTAATTCACTTTTTCTATTAATTGAACCAAAAAGTCCTAAAATCTCTTGTGTCACAAATTAGCATCAAAAACTGCAACTCCTCTCATCACATGTCAAATCTGAACAGCAACTTGTGGACGGGTCTTAACAAAAAAAAAAGGATCAGTAGAATTTATTTTATAGTAAAATGGCGCCAATTTTTTGTAACAAATCAACAATTCAGTTATCAAAATTTAGCACATTTTATAACTGAATTTTTTCCCATGTTCGTGGCTGTCACTCCTTGTCAGAGCTGGTGAATGTGAAGCTGAGATTTTACTATACATACAGTGTCGGACTGGCCCACCAGAGTACCAGAGGATCCTCCGGTGGGCCCTGGCTCAACCCAATACTGAACCCCAGAGGTCCATCAGAAAACACCACAATTTGGAGGCTGCTAGAGTATATTTCCTAGGGAATAATGAAGAGTGGGCCCTCAAATTGATTTCCTCTGGTGGGCCTAAGGAAACCCAGTCCGACACTGTCTACAATTAAAATGAAATTTGGCAAAAAAAATTGTTTTGCACGTTCCAAATGTTCTACTTTTGGGAAAGTTAGTCATGTCACCAAAATATATCGGTAAACAACATTTGCTTTATGTCTGCTTTTACTTGGCATTATTTTTCAAAGATCTTTTCCTTTTTTTCCCCGGATGTTAGGAGGCTTATAACTTTAGGTGCTATTTTTTGACGGACCAATTTAGCTAGAAGTGACTTTATAAGGCCTATATGATAGAATTCCACCCAAATGACACCATTTTAGAAACTGCACCCCTCAAAATAGTAAAAACAAGCTTTGGAAAGTTTGTTAACCCTTTGAGTGTTTCATGCGGGTGAAAAATAAATGAAAGGGAAATTTTTTCTAAAAAGTAATTTTTTTTTAACAATTTATTAATTGAACACTTAAATTTCTTCAGTCATATAAAAAGGAAAATGCATCATACAATGGTTGGGTGCAATGCCTCCTGAATATGCCAACACCCATTTTGTGACTGTAGACTGCTGTACGGGCATAGGATGGCGCTTGGAATGAAAACAGCGCTGCTCAGTTTTTGGAGGACAAATATGGCTGAATTACTTTTCATCAGGATGCATTTGGAGAGCACTAGTGGTACCAAAACAGAGGAGGACCCCAACAGGTGACACTATTTCTGAAAGCACATCCCTTGCAAGGTGTAATATGTGTATTTGCCCCTACAGGTGTATGATACAATTAGGCCCCAAAAGGGAAACGGGTGAAAGCTTTCCCAAGAAATGTAATTTTACCCATAATTTTTCTAAGCCACACGGGATAAAAAGATGGAACAACCTCCAAAAATGTGTAAAACATAAAAATCGCCCACATATAAAATGCATATAGCATGATGTTTTTTTGTTTACACAAGTGAAAGAGGGATGTTTGTCTTTTAGAAGGCAAATTTGTGTTTAACAATGTTTTTATTGATCTTTTTCAGAAAAAAATAGTACAATTATTGATAAGCATAAGACAAACAACCCATAGATTACGACACAACCTGTTCTGTTAAATGCTGATACATGAAGAAACCCCCCAAAAGAGTGGAGAGGGAGTCGGCAGTAATTTTGCATTGACGGCACTGATCATTTTGCCATTTTTTTCATCTGTCAATCGGTTAATAATCCATTAGTATTGCTAAAGCCAAAAACAAACAGGAGTTGATCCAAAACAGACATGATCAGTAAATGGGATGTTTGCATGTCCTCTGTGTTCTGTATCCACTCCTGCTGTTGGCTATCAATCCTGAAGCTTTTCATTCCTTCTGACAGATGAAATGAAGGGGAAACCCAAACATAGTGGCAACGTCATAGAGCAGTGGAGGGCAAAATCAGAATTTATGAAAATCTCCAGGTGTTCCAGGGAGACAGTGGTCAGTTGCATTAGTAGGCCACAGAGTGGCACAATGACAAATTATGGAGGTGGCAGCAACATCGTAGGCCACAGAGTGGCACAATGGCAGAGTGTGGAGCTGCCGGCAGCAGCAGGAGGACAGAAAGTGGCACAATGACAGAGTCTGGAGTTGGGTGACAATTCCTATCCCTGGTAAAGCTGGTGGGAGGCAGATGGAGCAACTGGCATCAGGCGGGTGGTAGCATCAGAATAGTGGCTGAGGCAGGTAGTTAGAATCCAGACTAGTTTCTCATCGTTTGGGGGAGGCATCATGGCTGATCTAATCTGATGCATAAGGCAGTGGTGTGTCGAAAAAGGTCAATCTCTCCACATTACGGGTGGACAAGCGGGTTCTCCTTGGGGTAACGATGGCCCCCACCCGCTCTGATGCCCCACTATTGCCTGGGCAGGACAGCTTCTCTACTGCAAACTCCGCAAGTTACGGCCCTGAAAACTGACAGCCTGGACTTTGAGTTAAAATCATTCAATCAACTATGTTTATTTGACATGAATTTCTTGATATCAACTTTAGCAACAAAAAGGAATTGAAATTTGGGGAATCGAGAACCCCAAAAACTGACACCGTGGACTTTGAGCAAAAATCACTCCATCAACTATGTGGATTTGACGCAGATTTATTGATATCTACTTTAGGAGCAAAAAAGAATTGAAATTTGGGGAATACAGAACCCCAAAAACTGACACTCTGGACTGAGTACAAGCAGCTAGACACTAGAGACAGCACATACAGTGTGAAATGACGGGATTGCAAATGGCCGTCTGTTTTTATAGGGCTGTGTGACATCACATATGCCTGCCAGTGTCTGATTGGCTTACAGGTCTGCACATGTTCTCGGGGGTGTTCCTTTCTTCTTCCCAGAGTTCTCTGCCCCATGTAACACGTTGTGCTCACAAGCATTTTGCTAATAAAGGGGGGGGGGGGGGGAAATTGTTTCCACAAATCAATGTAAACTTCAGAATTGTGCCAAACCAAAGTTTTCCTGAAATTCGAAAAGAATTCCATTTCATTGGAATAAATTTACCGATCTCTAGTCAGGATGCATTTGGAGAGCCCTACTGGCACAAAACAGAGTGCCTTGATGTCCCCTTTCATCCATGATCCAGAAAGGCCTCTCTGGTTTTTGCTTGCAGTGGCGCACTGTAGGGTACCTCTAGAAATGAGGGATTGGAATAGTGGAACACTGGTATAAAAGTTATCCCCATACAGGGGGTATCCCTTATCCAGCAGTTGGTGCATAGTGGGTGTACAGATCGGTCCATCGGAGCTCTCTGGGAGATGGCATAATGCCATCAGATGTTCCCCCTTCTACTGATGATTGGTGATGTCCTAGTCAACAGCACATATCGTTGTATGTTGCCTCCATTAACCCCTTTGACGCCCATTGTGGTGAATATTGCTGCTATGGATCAACTAGCTGGTCTGGCAATTGGCTGGTCTGGATCAACTAGGCAATAGCAGCAGTTATGGACCAGGGGTCGACGAAACCCTCTAGACGTGAGGCAAGATGGATAACATTTTGGGGACAGCTGCCATGTTGCCCCATTCACTGTGTCTGCGCTGTGTCTTTATTGTTTTAAAACTTTTATTAACAGGTTGACTTGAACAAGCAATCTTCTGAACGCTTGTTCAAGCTCATATAGAGCTTACACAGTGCAATACAGATGTATTATACTTTGCTATGTAATACACCAGCGTGTGAACAGTTAACAACCGCGATCAGAAGTCGCGGTTGTTACAGCAGGGTGCCAGCTGCAATATGCAGTTGACTATTACGTACTATTACGGTGCGCATCAGGAAGGGGTTAATATGAGCTCTAAGGTGGGCTGATGCCAGACTGAGAGGACGCACGCTGAAGAACTCCTGGACCCCTGACTCCTTACCCGAACTTTAGGCAGCCATACCCGGTCCAAACCAACTTACCTGTGGCCCCGATCACCTGGCGATGTCCGCTGCTGTCGGACTGAATCCCGACAGGTACTGGGTCTGCCCCGTCTGCAGACCTTCTCCCTCCTACACCACGTGCCCTGCTGCCGGACACGGATAGCCGCTGCCTCCTGGCCTGGAGGCCCCCATCTGCCACCGCTCCTGAGCTGGTGAAATTATAACCCTGTCCGCCCGGCGAGAGGAAGCCCAGCTGCCGCCATCTTCAGCCGGGCTTGCACGTGGCCGGCACCATCTTTTATTGCAACTTGACTCCATCCTCCACTGTCAGCCACATGTGGCCTCTACTCAGAGGCTCCTCGGGCTTCATCCAATGAAGGAAGTAGGAAAATAACCTGCCTGCGGGCAGTTCTCTGCTTGGGGCCCTATATCCTCTTAGGCCCAGCACAGATAGTTTGATTTCTCTACTAGAGCCCTGCCATACATTAACCCTTTCGACTGTGTGGATTTGATTATACTGTAAGCTTCCGGAAGAGAACCAATGGTACCCTGTAGGCTTTCAGCCACAATTAGCCTGGTGTTATTAACTCTGCTCAGCCCCGATATACACTCCCGCTCCCCTGGTTGCCACCATAGGCAATATGAGGGCAGATAAACAATACAAAATGGCTTCATGCACCTCTGTGCCGCGCTCAGATGATGGGCGTCATTTACTAAGGGCCCGATTCGCGTTTTTCTGACGTGTTACCCGAATATTTCTGATTTGCGCCGATTGTACCTGAATTGCCCCGGGATTTTGGCGCACGCGATCGGATTGTGGCGCATCGGTGCTGGCATGCACACGACGGAAATCGGGGGCGTGGCCGAACGAAAACCCGACGTATTCGGAAAAACCGAAAATGTGTCGCTTGGGAAGCGCTTACCTTCACCTGGTCCGGCTCAGTGTATTCCGGCGCGATCAGATGCATTTCAGCGCAGCAGCGCCACCTGGTGGACAGCGGAGGAACTGCCATCATAAATCCCGTCCGGACCCGAATCCTGTTCAGAGAACGCGCCGCTGGATCGCGAATGGGCCGGGTAAGTAAATCTGCCCCGATGAGTCCATTCCAGATGACCCTCAGTTCCAGTCACTGGAGCCGCTGGATGCCCAGGTGTGCTCCACATCTCAGGCAGCCCTGGCACAAATACAGTCAAATGTTGCTCAAAAATTGGGGGAATTCTCCCGCACATAGCCTTGCTCCCCTCAGGGGCCTCCAGATTCATCCCCCTCTCTGAAGGTTCCCAAAGCCCGCCACAGCCTGTATTTTCGGAGGACATAACCGATTGGACCGCAACTTTGCTGCGGTACTGGCAGACATTAATCGGTGTCAATCCAAACTAGTTACAAAAGTTGACGAACTGCGGCAGGATTTTGTTTTAGTGAGACATGATGTACATAAGGAGAGAATCATGGAAACTGAGCACAGGGTGTCTGAGGACGTCCAGAGGCCGATGCCGGCGCAAATCGACAACCTCCAGCGACAAATGGTGGCGGATTACCTGGAAAACCGTATAAGGAGGAACAATATTCGAGCGGTTGGGCTACCTGAAAAAGCTGAGAGACCAGATCCTGTATCCTTTTTTTTATACCTGGCTTAAAAATCTATTGCCGGCGGACACCTTCTCTCCTTTCTTTACAGTTGAAAGGGCTCATCGGGTGCCATCCCGACCTGGCCCCCTGGGGGCAACTCTAGACCCTTTTTAGCTCAGCTAATAAACACAATTCTTTACCTCACCGACTGAGGCTCTTCATTGGGCAGATGCTGCCCTTTGTGTGGCTCAGGCTGCCAGGGGAGCTCCCCCTCCTTAATAATAAAGGAATGACATCTTCTCTTGGTCCTCATTCTAATAGTGTCTCTTGCATGTCTCCAAATAGGTACCATCCCATGTCTTATCAAGCATCTGAGAGGTAGGAGCGCCACAACCCCCAGACTTTTTCAAGCTTATCCATGGTGGCGTCTGATAACCACTCAGACGATCATTAACTATTATCCATGTAAGCTTTGCTGTCAGATACCCCATTGGTATAGATTGGGACTTCTATGCCCTAGCTATGGGTTGGAAGCAGAATGGTATAAAGAGAGATGTGAAGCCCTGGTTCCGCTCCTACTACAAGTGTACTTAGTGGCATTGGATTGTGGCCCTCAGCCTGAGTCTATGCGAGAAGCTCTTATTGTAATCCTCCCCAAACCAGGTAAAGACCCCCTCCTCCCTGACTGGGCGGGTAGGATGGAACCTCGGGTTAATAGCCCTGTCAAACTTTTATACAATGCTCCTAGAGCCAGGGTCAGGACCAACCTTAACATTGCCTCCCCCTTCCCCATTGTCAGGGGCACTTGGTATGGATGCCTGTTATCCCCGCTCTTATTTACACTAGCCATCAAACACCTTGCCATGGCTGTCCGCCACTCAGATAACATCAAAGGTATTGCCAGAGATGCCATTATAGAGAAAGTCTCCATGTATGCGGATGATACTCTAGTGTACCTTAAAAATGCTGCCTCCTCCCTCCTATCCCTGCTGTCACTGATTGACCGCTACAGGTCCTTTTCAGGCCTTTGTTTCGATTGGGATAAATCGGTTCTTTTCCCTCTATCGGATAAAGGAACGACCCCCTCCCTGTCCCAGTCCAGGTAGTGTCACATTTCAAATACTTGGGTGTTCAGGTATCTTGCAAGGTTCAGGCCTACACAAAATTGAAACAGTGAAAATCACTGATATCCACAACTGAATCTCACTTGAATGCCTGGTCCTCACTCCCCCTATCCTTGTATGGGTGTATTAATATATTTAAAATGATCTTTCTTCCTTAATTTCTGTACATGTTCCATGCCTGCCCAGTATTGCTCCCTAAGAGCTTATTCAAGCGCCTGGATGGCATCCTTACATCCTTTTATTGGCAAGGTGGCTCCCCGCGCTTAAGTCTCGCTCCTGATCTATCCCTATATTACCTGCCCGCCCAGATGGTGTATGCCCAATGGTGGATTGATATTGATAGGAGCAATGCTGCTACTGCTTTAGCGGGGGCTATCACTGGATTATACGAACCTCTTATGAATTTACTATACAGATACCAACCCCCCTCAAAAATCCTGCTACCTGTTGTGGTATGTTGGCATAGGGCTCAAGTACTGGTTTGGGAGTCTGGTTCCCCATCTTTCTCGCCTGGGACCCCTCTGTGGCTTAACCCATGGCTCACCCATTTCCTCTCTGCTAGGTCTGCTGGGGTGAAGTGCTTAGGTCAACTACTGAATGCAAATGGAGAGTTGCTTTCATTTACAGAGCTTCGGGAAAGACATGTCTTACCCGCCATAGCCTCCTTTCAGTACGCACGGTTGTGCCATGTTTTCAGGACCCAGTTTGGCTCTACTAACCTGATAACTAATTTTTCAAAATTGGTAACCTTGTTAGGCACCGCGGACCTCCCTAAGCCGCTCACCCAGGTCTACGGTCTCCTGCAAGCACAGGGCACCAGACCCTTTGAGAAAGCTTTTGAACGCTGGAGGAGTGATATCCCTGTCCTGTCTGATGATGACTGGAGGGAAGTCGAACTCTCCTACTTTGATTCTGTGGTGAGCATGAGGGACTTCCTAATAGAGTCCAAATTTCTCCATCGGGAATATTTCACTCCTGTAACACTATTTCGCATGGGGGTTATGCCTAATGACTTATGCTCGCCTGACACTGGTTCCTTCATGCATTGCGTCTGGGCCTGCCCAAAGGTTATTGTGTTCTGGTCAGATGTCTTGGATTTCTTGAATAGACACTTTGACTTTCCTCGATTAATGTCCCCTGGGGTACTTCTCCTGGGATTCATGAATGAAGCTATGAACGGCCACTATGACAAGATTTTCTTCCTGTTCACTCTACACTACGCCCGGAAAGTGGTGATAATGTCCTGGAAATATCAGGACCCCCCCCCCCCCCCCCGCCCCTGCAATACTCTCACTATCGCTTGATGTATGTCAAAAGGAAATGCCCCCAAAAATTTGACATCATCTGGACGCGGCGATACCTAATGGGGGTCATTTACTTACCCGGTCCTGTTGCGATCCAGCGGCGCGTTCTCCGACGAGGATTCTGGTCTTCCGGCGATTCACTAAGGTCGTCCGCCCAATGTCCACCAGGTGTCGCTGCTGTGCCAAGGACCGCCAGAGTTCACCAGTCTATCCTTGGTGCATGTAAGTCTGTGGTAACCCGTGTTAATTCGGCGCAAATTGCTGCAATATGCAGCAAAGACTTACCAGCTATGGAGAGGACTCAGACTGTAAGCCCTCTCCATTCACCCGCAGGTGACCCGTGACGTGCTATTACGTGACGCGCTATTATTTTTAAACATTCCCCATGTGTTAAGGAGTTAGGGAAATTGAGAAGTTGGAGGTTTGACTTACCGACGCCCCAGCCCTACACACACACAGAAGCAGGACCCTACTTTTTTTTATTTTTTATATATCAAAGATGCCTGAGAAACAAACCTACTTTACTACTAACTCACTGAACATTTGTAGAAATTTGGGAAAGACTTGTTGCTAATCTGTGGTAGAAAGTGCAACTCTACTTAGAACACCTGGATGTGAAGCCAAAGTTTCCCTTCATTAATATGAGGGACTTGGTTCTCTTTACATCAACATACCAGCGCTTATATTTGTTATGTCACTTTACATGAGAACCCATTCCATGGTACTCAATAATAGATCCTATATTTAAAAAGAAAATCAGACACACTCTCCATGTAATTCTATAATTCATATAATTCAAATTTTTTTATTCTTTGGAATTTTTATTCTATGGACGCTTGGTGAAAGAAGTAAAGCAGTCCATTTTGAGTATGTTTTGGAGTGTGGGAGGAAACCGGAGGACCCGGAGGAAACCCACGCAAACACGGAGAGAACATACAAACTCTTTGCAGATGTTGATCCTGGGACTTAGTCCCCACCGCTGCAAGGCTGTAGTGCTAACCACTAAGCCACCGTGCTGCCCAAGAGGTCTATGGACGCCTGGTGAAGGGAGCAAAGCTTCACCTTCGAGCAGTCCATTTTCGGCGATTGAAGGAGCTCAAAGCTGTCCTTCAAGAGGTCTATGGACGCCTGGTGAAGGGAGCAAAGCTCTACCTTCAGGCAGTCCATTTTCGGTGATTGAAGGTGCACAAAGCTATCCTTCAAGGGGTCTATGGACGCTTGGTGTTGGCAGCAAAGCTCTTCTTTCAGGCAGTCCATTTTCAGTGATTGAAGGTTCACGAAGCTATCCTTCAAAAGGTCTATGGAAGCCTGGTGAAGGGAGCAAAGCTCTGTAGTCCATTTTAAGCGATTGAAGGTGCACAAAGCTATCCTTCAATAGGTCAATGGACGCTTGGTGTTGGCAGCAAAGCTCTACCTTCAGGGAGTCCATTTTCGGTGATTGAAGGTGCACAAAGCTATCCTTCAAGAGGTCTATGAACGCCTGGTGAAGGGAGCAAAGCTCTACCTTCAGGCATCCATTTTCAGTGATTGAAGGTGCACAAAGCTATCCTTCAAGAGATCTATGGACGCATGGTGAAGGGAGCAAAGCTCTACCTTCAGGCAGTCCATTTTTGGTGATTGAAGGAGGACAAAGCTATCCTTCAAGAGGTCTATGGACGCCTGGTGAAGGGAGCAAAGCTCTACCTCCAGGCAGTCCATTTTCGGTGATTGAAGGTGCACAAAGCTATCCTTCAAGAGGTCTATGGACGCATAGTGAAGGGAGCAAAGCTCTACCTTCAGGCAGTCCATTTTCGGTGATTGAAGGTGCACAAAGCTATCCTTCAAGAGGTCTATGGACGCTTGGTGTTGGCAGCAAAGCTCTACTTTCAGGCAGTCCATTTTCGGTGATTGAAGGTGCACAGAGTTATCCTTCAAGAGGTCTATGGGCGCCTGGTGAAGGGAGCAAAGCTCTACCTTCAGGCAGTCCATTTTCGGTGATTGAAGTTTCACAAAGCTATCCTTCAAAAGGTCTATGGAAGCCTGGTGAAGGGAGCAAAGCTCTGTAGTCCATTTTAAGCGATTGAAGGTGCACAAAGCTATCCTTCAATAGGTCTATGGACGCTTGGTGTTGGCAGCAAAGCTCTACCTTCAGGCAGTCCATTTTCGGTGATTGAAGGTGCACAGAGCTATCCTTCAAAAAGGTCTATGGACGCATGGTGAAGGGAGCAAAGCTCTACCTTCAGGCATCCATTTTCGGTGATTGAAGGTGCACAAAGCTATCCTTCAAGAGGTCTATGGACGCCTGGCGAAGGGAGCAAAGCTCTACCTCCAGGCAGTCCATTTTCGGTGATTGAAGGTGCACAAAGCTATCCTTCAAGAGGTCTATGGACGCCTGGCGAAGGGAGCAAAGCTCTACCTCCAGGCAGTCCATTTTCGGTGATTGAAGGTGCACAAAGCTATCCTTCAAGAGGTCTATGGAAGCCTGGTGAAGGGAGCAAAGCTCTACCTTCAGGCAGTCCATTTTCTGTGATTGAAGGGGCATAAAGCTATCCTTCAAGAGGTCTATGGACGCATGGTGAAGGGAGCAAAACTCTACCTTCAGGCAATCCATTTTCGGTGATTGAAGGTGCACAGAGCTATCCTTCAAGAGGTCTATGGATGCCTGGTGAAGGGAGCAAAGCTCTACCTTCAGGCAGTCCATTTTCGGTGATTGAAGGAGGACAAAGCTATCCTTCAAGAGGTCTATGGACGCATGGTGAAGGGAGCAAAGCTCTACCTCCAAGCAGTCCATTTTCGGTGATTGAAGGTGCACAAAGCTATCCTTCAAGAGGTCTATGGACGCATAGTGAAGGGAGCAAAGCTCTACCTTCAGGCAGTCCATTTTCGGTGATTGAAGGTGCACAAAGCTATCCTTCAAGAGGTCTATGGACGCATAGTGAAGGGAGCAAAGCTCTACCTTCAGGCAGTCCATTTTCGGTGATTGAAGGTGCACAGAGCTATCCTTCAAGAGGTCTATGGACGCCTGGTGAAGGGAGCAAAGCTCTACCTTCAGGCAGTCCATTTTCGGTGATTGAAGGTGCGCACAAAGCTATCCTTCAAGAGGTCTATGGACGCATGGTGAGTGGAGCAAAGCTATACCTTCAGGCTGTCCATTTGAGGTGAGAGACTATGGAAGTCAAGGTGAAGGGAGCTAGGCTCTACATCAGGCGGTCCATTTGCGGTTGGGGAAGTTGCAGATTGCAACCTTCCAGAGGTCCAATCCGGTGGGTAGGAGTGTGGGTTGGAGGATGAGGGTAGGAGTAATGGGTTCTCTACCAGTATTACTCCTTCACCATAGTTCTTACTTTATGCATGAGAATCTGGTGAAGAGCCTGGCCAACCAGTTCCTGGTTCGTCTGACAGGATGATAATTCTTTGACCATGCAGGACACACAAAGCTGAACTCCTTGAATAGCTTCCGATTTTTAGGTTGTATCGGTTGTGGTGGTTCAGCATAGTATATGGTATCCTCAAGATGTAGGTCAGCAGCACCTGTCCTCAGGATGGCTGGTGGTTCCATTCTCCGGGCCTCCACATCTTCCCAGTTAATTTTGGAGAAGAATGGATGTGTCCTGATATCTCTGAATCCCAGTCGTAGGAACTGGTTCTTGCACAACAGTCCTTCTAAGATGCTGACAGCGTCTGGTGTCAGAGATTCTGGGAAAACTGGAGTGTGATTGAGGACGGACATCTCACGTTCTCTTCCATTGCTACCAGGGAAGGGCGTCTTGGCTGTCATCAGTTTATACAGTATCACACCAATTGAAAAGTAGTCAGCTGCACTCGTATGAAGCAAACCATGTACGATTTCTGGGGCTGCATATCCTGGTGTTCCCCTACAGGGTAATGCGGTTCCATTGAATGCACCAGTCACAGCAAGGCCAAAGTCTGCAATTTTGATGTGGCCGTCAGTGGTCAGAAGGATATTAAGTGGCTTCAGGTCACGATGGAGAATTCCTTGGTTATGCAGGAATTGTATTCCACAGACCAGTTCTGCTGTGATAAATGTCGATGTTTCAATATCCAGGGGTGAGTTCTCTTCCAGGAAATGATGCAGGTCCCCTCTGGCAGCCAGCTCCATCACATAATAAACATAGTTCTTAGTGTGAAAGCCGGCCAGGCCATGAATGAGGTACGGGCATTGATGCGATATCTGGAGGACTTGGCGCTCTGCAAAGCAGCAGTTACGTTCTTCTTTGTAATACCGCTTGTTGACGGCTTTAATGGCAACATGCTCTTTGCGGATGATATCTGTCGCCAATAAGACATGTCCGAATCCTCCTTTACCCAAAACACGGTGGAAGGTGAAACTTAGCAGCGATAGGGGCACTGAAGCAACGGAAGTTCCTGCAGAGGTGCCGTCTTTTTCCACAGAGGATTTGGCTGTGGTGGCTTTCTTGTCCTGGCTCATGCTGCTGTGGGATGACCTTTCAGTGCTGGGGAGCTCCTCGGATGGTTGAAGGTCTGGTGAGCTGCAGTGACTGAAAATGTTGTGGCCTCTGAGGCTAACAGCTGTTCCTGAGGACCTGTGGAGCTCCTCCGGTGGCATCAGGACTAGAGGGCGGAGGTCAGTGCAGATGTTTTGTACAGATCTGGATTTTGTGGTCATATCTTCACTGGATCCTTTCACGCCATTCTCAACATCTTTGCTAGATGATCTATTGCCTATAAATGAGCAAATATGTGTATAATGTGATTAGAAAGGGATAAGGTATAGCATATTGATTAATAACTGCATGTGGTGCCGTCTACAGAAAAATACGTCTAGGATTTACGCAAAAGAACGCTAAAACACCTTGCTCCAGCTTCAGTTGTCAAAGCGGCCTGCTGTATGATTGTCTTTGTTTCCCA
This sequence comes from Engystomops pustulosus, assembly GCF_040894005.1. Taxonomy (NCBI): domain Eukaryota; kingdom Metazoa; phylum Chordata; class Amphibia; order Anura; family Leptodactylidae; genus Engystomops; species Engystomops pustulosus. The sequence continues at coordinate 81,700,802 of NC_092411.1, forward strand.
TAGCAACCAATCCAAGCTCAGCTTTCTTTTATTTTTCAGAAGCAGTTTTTAAATGAAAGCTGAGATGTGATTGGTTGCTATGCGCAACCAGGACATTTGGAATTGAAAATATAAAGCTATATACATAAAGCTTCTGTATGTATATACGTCCGCTAAAGGAATCTGCACCGTCGCATTTACAATCACCAAATTCTTAACAGTCGCTCTATGTGATTCACGGAACGTCATAGACTAGGTTTTTAGCCATAATTTCCACCCTGCACTTTCCAAAATACACTTATTACCCACCATATACAGGAGACATTGGGGCTCATTTACTTACCCGGCCCTGTCGCAATCCAGCTTCGCGTTCTCCGACGAGGAATCGGGTCTTCCAGCGATTCACTAAGGTCGTGCGCCCGATATCCACCAGGTGTCGCTGCTGCGCCGAGGTCCGCCGGAATTCACCAACCTATTCCTGGTGCATGTGATTGATTTTGCGACACAATTCGTTCTTTTAGTTCCACTGGTATTTTTCGAATCCATCAGGTTTTCCGATGGCCACGTCCCCCGATTTCTGTCGCGTGAAAGCCGGCACCGATGCGCCACAATACGATCGCGTGCGCCAAAATCCCGGGGCAATTCGGCGCAAATCTGAAAAATTCGGCGGAAATACATGATTCAGACCCTTAGTAAATGACCCCCATTGTTTGATGCTGCAGTGGAAATTAGAAACTGAGCCATGATTTGTTGCTATTCTGCCACAGGTCATTAATATGAGCTCAGAGCTTTGATTAGTTACTAGAGGCAATGAGTATAAGACGCTTATGTGTGAGGTAAAATGGATAGAGACAGAAAGACGGGCAGGAAGAGTGAGTGACAGAGAGACAGGCAATGGTAATGAGTGGGAGATAGAGAGCCAGCCAGTGAGAGACAGACAGGAAGAGTGAGTGAGTGAAAGACAGAAATACAGGTAGCAAGAGTGAGTGACAGACAGGGAGAAATAGATGCTTAGAGATACACACACACACATATATATATATATATATATATAGAAAATGCAAAGTCCAAAGCAGCACAAGCCAGTAATTAGTAGTTGGTGCAACAGCCGATGATCCCTTGGCGTGGGTCCTTGATATACGTAGTGAAGAGGCAGCACTCAATGAATTGTAGAAAAGTGGTGAACTTTTATTCCATCACACAGCGACGTTTTGGTGCTAAAACCGCACCTTTCTCAAGCATAACAACAGTGAAACAGATCCAACTATTTAAGGACCAACAGCCCTGCTGATTGGTCAATCATTATGTGAAACAAAAGTTGATACAAAATACAAAATTGATCCAGTAGTGCAATATCAGAATGCATGTAGCATTATTAAAGTGCAATAGTATTGATACATCATAATAAACAGTGTAAACGATACAAAAGTGACATAGTGCTTTATTAAAACCAGTGATCCCGCCCATCGGTATTCAGACCTGCCCCACGTCTCCTGAGTTTCATTCATAAATAGTTTTTTGTTTTCGGAACCGCCAGCGGCCATACGTCATGGATCCACGTGATACCGGAGGTGGGTGTGTGGAAGCGCCGAAAGTGATGACATTGTTGTATACATCACCACTCGTGCAGGTGTGTAAGACATGTGCAGGTAGCGGTGGCCATCTTGGAATCTGGCAGCCCATTTCCACCAACAATACTTATGATGAGAGGAGGTAAGTATAAAAATACTATACTAGTGAGGCGCACGCTAACGAGGTGGACAAATTCTGGGGGTCCTAGACCAGTGATGGCTAACCTATGGCACTGGTGCCAGAGGTGGCACTCAGAGCCCTTTCTGTGGGCACTCAGGCCATCACCAGAGATGACTCCAGGTATCTTCCTGCAGTCCCAGACAGCCCAGGACTTGCTGTGCACAGAAGTATTTTAAAGTGACAGCTGTACCTGGGACTATTTTCTGCTTTATTGGTGTCCTCAGGTGCTTGTATCAATGAAAACTGTGACAGAGAAGGGAGTATAAATCACAAATTACATTTCTGTGTTGGCACTTTGCGATAAATAAGCGGGTCTTTGTTGTAGTTTGGGCACTCGGCCTCTAAAAGGTTTGCCATCACTGTCCTAGACTATATAAGACCCACAGTATGTCTAGTACCGCCCATTTGTCACTGGTCCATCAGTCGACAGACCTGTGTGTTTATGGGACAAAGTACTATACACCTACAACGTGTTGTTGCCCCTAGGGATAATAATCCCACCTCCAAGTAACATCTGTGTATATATGGGGACAAAATGGTGTATAGTACTTTGTCCCATAAACACACAGGTCTGTCGACTGATGGACCAGTGACAAATGGGCGGTACTAGACATACTGTGGGTCTTATATAGTCTAGGACCCCCAGAATTTGTCCACCTCGTTAGCGTGCGCCTCACTAGTATAGTATTTTTATACTTACCTCCTCTCATCATAAGTATTGTTGGTGGAAATGGGCTGCCAGATTCCAAGATGGCCACCGCTACCTGCACATGTCTTACACACCTGCACGAGTGGTGATGTATACAACAATGTCATCACTTTCGGCGCTTCCACACACCCACCTCCGGTATCACGTGGATCCATGACGTATGGCCGCTGGCGGTTCCGAAAACAAAAAACTATTTATGAATGAAACTCAGGAGACGTGGGGCAGGTCTGAATACCGATGGGCGGGATCACTGGTTTTAATAAAGCACTATGTCACTTTTGTATCGTTTACACTGTTTATTATGATGTATCAATACTATTGCACTTTAATAATGCTACATGCATTCTGATATTGCACTACTGCAGTGATGTCAAACCTTTTAGAGACCGAGCGCCCAAACTACAACAAAGACCTCCTTATTTATCGCAAAGTGCCAACACAGAAATGTAATTTGTGATTTATACTCCCTTCTCTGTCACAGATTTCATTGATATCAGCACCTGAGGACACCAATATAGCAGAAAATAGTCCCAGGTACAGCTGTCACTTTAATATATATAAAATAGCTCTGTGCACAGCAAGTCCTGGGCTGTCTGGGACTGTAGGAAGATGCCTGGAGTCCTCTCTGGTGATGGCCTGAGTGCCCACAGAAAGGGCTCTGAGTGCCACCTCTGGCACCAGTGCCATAGGTTAGCCATCACTGCACTACTGGATCAATTTTGTATTTTGTATCAACTTTTGTTTCACATAATGATTGACCAATCAGCAGGGCTGTTGGTCCTTAAATAGTTGGATCTGTTTCACTGTTGTTATGCTTGAGAAAGGTGCGGTTTTAGCACCAAAACGTCGCTGTGTGATGGAATAAAAGTTCACCACTTTTCTACAATGCATTGAGTGCTGCCTCTTCACTACGTATATATATATATATATTTGTTAACTATTTCTATTTTGTTATTGGTAAGAGCAGTTATTTACTATCCCAGGCACTGCCGAAATTTACAGCTAGTGTCAAAATAAAGAAATGAAGATTGTCAGCGATTTCCTACCTCTGGTGTCCACCATGTGGCTCGGTCCTGGAATCTCACTAGAACAGTCCTCTTTGATGGTGTAGTTTCCTCTCCGGGTGAGACTGGCAATCCATCCCCAGGATTTCTGGAGTTGGGCTAAGAACTTGCTTTTAGCTTTCTTCTTCTTGCCTGTTTGCTCTTCTCCCTCTGGTTCTCCATCCTCATTGATATTGTTCTCCTGTGGCTGTTCACCATGTTGGATGTCCTCCTGTGCATAGTGCTGGTTGTACATCGTGTCCATGCCTTGGAGCTGCTCCTGGATCAGGTCATGTTCTTCCAGGATGGGTTGCTCTACAGGGCAGATGGTAGATGCAGTACAGCACTCGATGCACCCAGCATCCAAGCTTTGAAGCAGTTCCTGGATGTGGTTGAATTCTTCCAGGAAAACTTGTTCTTCAAAGCTGGTTATAGTTGGTGCACTGTAGTAGTCGGTGGATGTGGCATCCAAGTCTTGGATATGCTCCTGGAGCTGGTTGCCTTCTTCCATGATGGCTTGCTCTACAGTGCTGGTGGTAGCTTCTGCATTACAGTGCTCAATGTATCTGGCATCCAAGCATTGGAGCAGCTCCTGGATCTGGTTGTATTCCTCCAAGCTGGCTTGCTCCTCAAGGCTGGTCATGGATGTTGCTGTCTCCATGTCGCCGGTCATAATGACAGGGTGGGTGCCGTGCGCTGCCTTTTATACCCTAGGGGCGGGCTCTGCTGCATGATCTAGCTCCTGATTGGTCGGTTTTGTTGGGTGTGGCCTATTATGCAAATTAGATAACTCTCAACTTAGAATTCTCTGTGCTTTGTGATGTCATCACCTGTGGCTGGAGGTTCCGAGCCATTATGACATCATCAACCATATCTGATACAGTATTTATTTACAGACACAGGGGTATGAAACAGTGGAAAACCCCACGAAGGGACCAACTTTTTGAATCAAAACCCAGCAAGCAATTCTATTGACCTTTCCTACCGCCACAGTGTTTGGGCCTTGCTTTTACAGCTTTAAGTGTGCACTCCCTTATATTCTTTGGGTCGGTAAGATCACGGAGACACCAAATTTATATAGGTTTTACTATGTTTGAGTAAATGTAAAAAAAATCTAAAATTTTGTAGAATAATAAATCCTTTCTTGGTGCATTCTGAGGCCAATATATTTTCATACTTTAGTGTAAGCTGTGTAAGGTATCATTTTATTTATGAAAACTACAGGCGGTCCCCTACTTAAGGACACCCGACTTACAGACAACCCATAGTTACAGACAGACCCCACTGACCTCTGGTGAAGTTTTCTGAATGCCTTACTATAGTCCCAGATTGCAATAATCAGCTGTAAGGTGTCTGTAATGAAGCTTTATTGTTAGTCCCTGGTCCCATTACAGCAAAAAATGTTTAAAACTCCTTTTTTTGTCTGGATCTACAATCAGTGTCGGACTGGCCCACCAGAGTACCAGAGGATCCTCCGGTGGGCCCTGGCTCAACCCAATACTGAACCCCAGAGGTCCATCAGAAAACACCACAATTTGGAGGCTGCTAGAGTATATTTCCTAGGGAATAATGAAGAGTGGGCCCTCAAATTGATTTCCTCTGGTGGGCCTAAGGAAACCCAGTCCGACACTGTATACATAGAGTCTCTTGGTGATATCTATCTATATAGCCATGTATTATAACTGTAGCAGCCAATCACAGCTCAGCTTTCATTCATACAGAGCAGCTAATAAAATGAAAGCAGCGCTGTGATCGGTTAATATGGGTAACACTACTTTACTACAAACAGCTCATGTATAACTCCCTTATGTATAACAATGGGACATAGTTTGGCATATGTTGGGCTAATTTGGTCCTATGAATGTATATGGCAGGTATGAAGTCACCACCTGGACACTATTATACAAATGTCTTTGGGTTTAAGCAGAAATATTTTTGGCTGTCCTATAAGAAGTTGATATACTGATATATGAGTAACTCCCAGAATAGAGAGTCAAAAGGGTTTAATTAGCCATATTTAATATACATTTATCATGTCTCCATCATTTAATATACAAGATGGCCACTCCCTGTACTGGGTTGCCATGGAATCAGAATCCTCCCTATTCAACACAAAATGTTGTTCTAAACATGATGTGATGTCATCACTGCTATATAACTCCCGCTCTGTACCTATAATTCTCTGAGGGTTGTATAGTAGAGGAGTGAAGAGTGATGAGGAGATTTTGTTGCTGTTTTACTGACGAATGATGGAAAGATTTTTTGTAAGTAGACTTTATTTACTGACGGATATCAGGATTATTGTTAGTGGTGAAATTTAGACATCAGGAAATAGACGGTCGGATTGTAATGTAGATAAGGGGATGTCGTACTGGGGCTACTTAGGTCCACCAGATAACATTATTCTAGAGGACCCTCTTCACATTCAACTAAAAAAAAAGACCCTTCCAGCTTCCAAATTTAGTTATCTTCTGCTGTATCTTTGTAATCCAGTATAAGGGTGGAGCCTAGGTCCACCGGAGGATCCTCCGATCCTCTGGTGGGACAGTCTGACACGGATCCTGGGGAATATCTGCTCTCATTTTTTGGTTTCTGTTCTACATTTGGGACATTATTGATAGCGCTGTGTGTCCAGAGGAGCAGGAAGAAGATTTACCCCCAGACCCCTGTCACTAGAGAACATACAGTATTATAAAACATGGTGACATCATATCCAGGTCCTGATGTCCCCTCCACCCATTCCTGGTTATACTGAGGTCCTAGATCTGTCATTAGGGTGACATTGAGGTGTCTGGGAGGGTGAGGGGAAGATCTAACTCTGTATCTACTGTGCACTAGTTATAATATGTCACCCCCAGACTCATTCTTACACTCCTCTTGCTGATAACAGTTTAAAATTATAAACTTTATGTGAAGAAATGGCAAAAATTGTATAATTTACTCTAAAAGAAAGATGGCGAATGTGTGTACTGGTTACCATAGCAATAGAATTTTTCTCCATTTACCCAGGTTCTAGCGTGATGTCATCACTATCACTGCTGTATACAGCCTGGTATTACCCATAATGCTCTGAGAGATAGACTATGTGATATTAGAGATGTTCTAGAGCCGTCTACTATATCTTTGCTCATTTCTGGTTATATCAATGTCTCTTTCCACCAATGTCCTCCTATACTCCACTAATGTTCTCTACCATCTCTGCTCCTGAAGGTCTACGGTTACTTTGCACGATTCCTTCTGGAGACGTCTCCTTCATGTGGAACCACAAATAATTCACTGACCCGAAATTCTGTTCTTCTCTCTCCCCTATAGGATAAACTTACTGGGCGCACCCGTGTCCAAGTTCTGTCCCGCAGGGTACTGGAGCTAAACGCACTTGGATTGAATCATACAAGGATGGGGTAAATAATTCTAGAGACGTCATCAGTAGAGATGAGCGAGCACTAAAATGCTCGGGTACTCGTTATTCGAGACGAACTTTTCCCGATGCTGGAGTGCTCGTCTCGAATAACGAGCCCCATTGAAGTCAATGGGAGACTCGAGCATTTTTCAAGGGGACCAAGGCTCTGCACAGGGAAGCTTGGCCAAACACCTGGGAACCTCAGAAAAGGATGGAAACACCACGGAAATGGACAGGAAACAGCAGGGGCAGCATGCATGGATGCCTCTGAGGCTGCTTAATCGCACCATTATGCCAAAATTATGGGCAACAGCATGGCCATGACAGAGTGACCGAATGAGGCTAGATAGCATCTAAAACATCCAATAATTGACCCTGACACTATAAGGGACGGCATGCAGAGGCAGCGGCAGCAGTGGCAGGCTAGAGAGTGTCATGGCGACATACCCTAAATGGACTCAGGTTTCACCAAAGGAGGTGAAATGATTTCCTATGTGAACAAAAGGTTGACGGTATATTTAGTCGATAACACAGCATGGTGGCGACATAGTGACCAAGTTCCATAACGTATCTGGTGAAACACCCGAAAAATGAGCCTGACACAGCTCTTTTGATAAGGGGACAACATGTGGAGGCAGCCATGGAGACGACTTCCATGATTAATAGCGACAGTATGGGGCATTCATATTGCGCTGCTATGATTGCAACTTCAGGTCTCCAGCATGGCGGCGACAGATGGGCCGAGTTCCACTATGTATCTGGTGAAACACCTGAAAATTCTGCCTGACACAGCTCGTTTGATAAGGGGATGATGTGCTGCATATCCACTCGTGCTCCAGCGTCTGGGGTATAGAGAGTTGAAATGAGACATTGGTGGACGCTGTGGAGGATCGTGGAGGCAAAATGGACAGGAAACAGCTGGGGCAGCATGCATGGATGCCTCTGAGGCTTGCCTAATCTTGGGATGGAGCTGGCGGTCCACTGCCAGGTGAGCTTTCGCCTGTCCAAGCCCCTGTCTCTCGGCTCCTCCCCACCCAAAATGGGCCTGGGGGCCAGAAGCGTTTACTTTGAAAAAATTATAATTTTCAAAGCAGGCCGGGTCGTTTGAATATTTCACCTAGGAATAATGGAATAGCATAGTGGTTCTATTTTTAATTGTTTTTACGGAAATGGTTCCATGATTAAGAGCGACAGTATGGGGCATCCATATTGCACTGCTATGATTGCAACTTCATTTCTCCAGCATGGCGGCGACAGATGGGCCGAGTTCCACTATGTATCTGGTGAAACACCTGAAAATTCTGCCTGACACAGCTCGTTTGATAAGGGGACGATGTATGGAGGCAGTGAACTAGTAGTAGATTAAAGGTGCTGCAGTTAAAACTATGTTAGTTGGATCTTGAGATGGAGCTGGCGCTCCGCTGCCAGGCAAGCTTTCGCCAATCCAAGCCCCTGTCTCTAGGCTACTCCCCAAACAGCACTTCTAAGAACCTTTTGTATAAGATCAAGTGTAGTAGCGTTCTTATAAGTTTGGGATATGGCGGGTGAGGGGAATGTAAACAGATGCGCAAGAAGCGCTGAAATAATATCGGTAAATGATAAAAGTTTTCCAGTATATTTTGTGGATTACACAGCAGGGTGGCGACAAAGTTAACAAGTTTGATGTGGAAGCCATGAAAACAACCCAAAATTCTACCTGACACAGCTCGTTTGATAAGGGGACCATGTATGGAGGCAGTGGACTAGTAGTAGATTAAAGGTGCTGCAGTTAAAACTATGTTAGTTGGATCTTGAGATGGAGCTGGCGCTCTGCTGCCAGGCAAGCTTTCGCCAATCCAAGCCCCTGTCTCTAGGCTACTCCCCAAACAGCACTTCTAGGAACCTTTTGTATAAGATCAAGTGTAGTAGCGTTCTTATAAGTTTAGGATATGGCGGGTGAGGGGAATGTAAACAGATGCGCAAGAAGCTCTGAAATAATATCGGTAAATGATAAAAGTTTGCCAGTATATTTTGTGGATTACACAGCAGGGTGGCGACAAAGTTAACAAGTTTGATGTGGAAGCCATGAAAACAACCCAAAATTCTGCCTGACACAGCTCGTTTGATAAGGGGACCATGTATGGAGGCAGTGGACTAGTAGTAGATTAAAGGTGCTGCAGTTAAAACTATGTTAGTTGGATCTTGAGATGGAGCTGGCGCTCCGCTGCCAGGCAAGCTTTCGCCAATCCAAGCCCCTGTCTCTAGGCTACTCCCCAAACAGCACTTCTAAGAACCTTTTGTATAAGATCAAGTGTAGTAGCGTTCTTATAAGTTTGGGATATGGCGGGTGAGGGGAATGTAAACAGATGCGCAAGAAGCGCTGAAATAATATCGGTAAATGATAAAAGTTTTCCAGTATATTTTGTGGATTACACAGCAGGGTGGCGACAAAGTTAACAAGTTTGATGTGGAAGCCATGAAAACAACCCAAAATTCTACCTGACACAGCTCGTTTGATAAGGGGACCATGTATGGAGGCAGTGGACTAGTAGTAGATTAAAGGTGCTGCAGTTAAAACTATGTTAGTTGGATCTTGAGATGGAGCTGGCGCTCTGCTGCCAGGCAAGCTTTCGCCAATCCAAGCCCCTGTCTCTAGGCTACTCCCCAAACAGCACTTCTAGGAACCTTTTGTATAAGATCAAGTGTAGTAGCGTTCTTATAAGTTTAGGATATGGCGGGTGAGGGGAATGTAAACAGATGCGCAAGAAGCTCTGAAATAATATCGGTAAATGATAAAAGTTTGCCAGTATATTTTGTGGATTACACAGCAGGGTGGCGACAAAGTTAACAAGTTTGATGTGGAAGCCATGAAAACAACCCAAAATTCTGCCTGACACAGCTCGTTTGATAAGGGGACCATGTATGGAGGCAGTGGACTAGTAGTAGATTAAAGGTGCTGCAGTTAAAACTATGTTAGTTGGATCTTGAGATGGAGCTGGCGCTCTGCTGCCAGGCGAGCTTACGCCAATCCAAGCCCCTGTCTCTAGGCTACTCCCCAAACAGCACTTCTAAGAACCTTTTGTATAGGATCAAGTGTAGTAGCGTTCTTATAAGTTTGGGATATGGCGGGTGAGGGGAATGTAAACAGATGCGCAAGAAGCGCTGAAATAATATCGGTAAATGATAAAAGTTTTCCAGTATATTTTGTGGATTACACAGCAGGGTGGCGACAAAGTTAACAAGTTTGATGTGGAAGCCATGAAAACAACCCAAAATTCTGCCTGACACAGCTCGTTTGATAAGGGGACCATGTATGGAGGCAGTGGACTAGTAGTAGATTAAAGGTGCTGCAGTTAAAACTATGTTAGTTGGATCTTGAGATGGAGCTGGCGCTCTGCTGCCAGGCAAGCTTTCGCCAATCCAAGTCCCTGTCTCTAGGCTACTCCCCAAACAGCACTTCTAAGAACCTTTTGTATAAGATCAAGTGTAGTAGCGTTCTTATAAGTTTGGGATATGGCGGGTGAGGGGAATGTAAACAGATGCGCAAGAAGCGCTGAAATAATATCGGTAAATGATAAAAGTTTTCCAGTATATTTTGTGGATTACACAGCAGGGTGGCGACAAAGTTAACAAGTTTGATGTGGAAGCCATGAAAACAACCCAAAATTCTACCTGACACAGCTCGTTTGATAAGGGGACGATGTATGGAGGCAGTGAACTAGTAGTAGATTAAAGGTGCTGCAGTTAAAACTATGTTAGTTGGATCTTGAGATGGAGCTGGCGCTCTGCTGCCAGGCAAGCTTTCGCCAATCCAAGCCCCTGTCTCTAGGCTACTCCCCAAACAGCACTTCTAAGAACCTTTTGTATAAGATCAAGTGTAGTAGCGTTCTTATAAGTTTAGGATATGGCGGGTGAGGGGAATGTAAACAGATGCGCAAGAAGCTCTGAAATAATATCGGTAAATGATAAAGGTTTGCCAGTATATTTTGTGGATTACACAGCAGGGTGGCGACAAAGTTAACAAGTTTGATGTGGAAGCCATGAAAACAACCCAAAATTCTGCCTGACACAGCTCGTTTGATAAGGGGACCATGTATGGAGGCAGTGGATTAGTAGTAGATTAAAGGTGCTGCAGTTAAAACTATGTTAGTTGGATCTTGAGATGGAGCTGGCGCTCTGCTGCCAGGCGAGCTTTCGCCAATCCAAGCCCCTGTCTCTAGGCTACTCCCCAAACAGCACTTCTAAGAACCTTTTGTATAAGATCAAGTGTAGTAGCGTTCTTATAAGTTTAGGATATGGCGGGTGAGGGGAATGTAAACAGATGCGCAAGAAGCTCTGAAATAATATCGGTAAATGATAAAAGTTTGCCAGTATATTTTGTGGATTACACAGCAGGGTGGCGACAAAGTTAACAAGTTTGATGTGGAAGCCATGAAAACAACCCAAAATTCTGCCTGACACAGCTCGTTTGATAAGGGGACCATGTATGGAGGCAGTGGACTAGTAGTAGATTAAAGGTGCTGCAGTTAAAACTATGTTAGTTGGATCTTGAGATGGAGCTGGCGCTCTGCTGCCAGGCGAGCTTTCGCCAATCCAAGCCCCTGTCTCTAGGCTACTCCCCAAACAGCACTTCTAAGAACCTTTTGTATAGGATCAAGTGTAGTAGCGCTCTTATAAGTTTGGGATATGGCGGGTGAGGGGAATGTAAACAGATGCGCAAGAAGCTCTGAAATAATATCGGTAAATGATAAAAGTTTTCCAGTATATTTTGTGGATTACACAGCAGGGTGGCGACAAAGTTAACAAGTTTGATGTGGAAGCCATGAAAACAACCCAAAATTCTACCTGACACAGCTCGTTTGATAAGGGGACGATGTATGGAGGCAGTGAACTAGTAGTAGATTAAAGGTGCTGCAGTTAAAACTATGTTAGTTGGATCTTGAGATGGAGCTGGCGCTCTGCTGCCAGGCAAGCTTTCGCCAATCCAAGCCCCTGTCTCTAGGCTACTCCCCAAACAGCACTTCTAAGAACCTTTTGTATAAGATCAAATGTAGTAGCGTTCTTATAAGTTTAGGATATGGCGGGTGAGGGGAATGTAAACAGATGCGCAAGAAGCTCTGAAATAATATCGGTAAATGATAAAAGTTTGCCAGTATATTTTGTGGATTACACAGCAGGGTGGCGACAAAGTTAACAAGTTTGATGTGGAAGCCATGAAAACAACCCAAAATTCTGCCTGACACAGATCGTTTGATAAGGAGACCATGTATGGAGGCAGCTATATGGACGACTTTTGGAGGCAGCTATGGCGATGACGTGTGGAGGAAGCAATGGAGACAACGTGTGGAGCCAGCTAAAAAGACGACATGTGGAGGCTGCTATGGAGACAATTTCATTTGGATAGTGCCTGTATGTGGCAGTCCAAAAACGTTTTCCAACCAGAGGAGCAGGTAGGTGGTCCTCCAGAAAAATAAAATAAATTGAGTGCCTGTATGTGGCAGTCCAAAAAAGTTTTCAAACCAGAGGAGCAGGTAGGTGGTCCTCCAGAAAAATTAAATAGATTGAGTGCCTGTATGTGGCACTCCCAAAAATTGCTTAAAACAGAGGACCGGGTAGGTGGCCCTCCAGAAAAATTAAATACATAGAGTACTATAGCTAGAGCCAGAGCCAAAAAATAGCCAGTTTCCTATGCTTTAGTGTACAAAGAGGAGGAGAAGGAGGACAATGAGGAGGAGGAGTGCATACATTATTCAGGTTGAGCTTCTTTCACCTGGTGGAGAATGAAAATGCGGAGAAATCCAGGCTTTATTCATCTTGATGAGCGTCAGCCTGTCAGCGCTGTCAGTCGACAGGCGTGTACGCTTATCGGTGATGATGCCACCAGCTGCACTGAAAACCCGCTGAGACAACACGCTAGCGGCAGGGCAGGCAAGAACCTCCAAGGCGTACAGCGCCAGTTCGTGCCACATGTCCAGCTTTGAAACCCAGTAGTTGTAGGGAGCTGTGTGATCATTTAGGACGATGGTATGGTCAGCTAAGTACTCCCTCACCATCTTTCTGTAAAGATCAGCCCTAGTCTGCCGAGACTCGGGACAGGTGACAGTGTCTTGCTGGGGTGACATAAAACTGGCAAAGGCCTTGTAAAGTGTACTCCTGCCAGTGCTGGAAAAGCTGCCTGCTCGCCTACTCTCCCTCGCTACTTGTCCCGCAGAAGTACGCCCTCTGCCGCTAGCGCTGTCAGAAGGGAAATACTGTTTCAGATTGTGCACCAGGGCCTGCTGGTATTCATGCATTCTCACACTCCTTTCCTCTCCAGGGATGAGAGTGGAAAGATTTTGCTTGTACCGTGGGTCCAGGAGAGTGAATACCCAGTAATCGGTGCTGGAATAAATTCTTTGAACGCGAGGGTCACGGGATAGGCAGCCTAGCATGAAATCTGCCATATGCGCCAGAGTCCCAATGCGCAAGAATTCACTCCCCTCACTGGCCTGACTGCCTATTTCCTCCTCCTCCAACTCCTCCAACTCCTCTTCTTCTGCCCATACACGCTGAACAGTGAAGGACTGAACAATGGTCCCCTCTTCTGTCTCGCCAACATTCTCCTCCTCTTCCTCCTCATCCTCCTCCACCTCCTCCGATATGCGCTGAGAAACAGACCTAAGGGTGCTTTGGCTATCAACAAGGGAATCTTCTTCCCCCGTCTCTTGTGACGAGCGCAAAGCTTCCGACTTCATGCTGACCAGAGAGTTTTTCAACAGGCCAAGCAGCGGGATGGTGAGGCTGATGATGGCGGCATCGCCACTGACCATCTGTGTTGATTCCTCAAAGTTACTCAGCACCTGACAGATATCAGACATCCACGTCCACTCCTCATTGTAGACTTGAGGAAGCTGACTGACCTGACTTCCAGTTCTGGTGGAAGTTGACATCTGGCAGTCTACAATTGCTCTGCGCTGCTGGTAAACTCTGGATAACATGGTTAATATTGAATTCCACCTCGTGGGCACGTCGCACAACAGTCGGTGAGCGGGCAGTTGGAGGCGGCGCTGCGCTGCCCTGAGAGTGGCAGCATCTGTGCTGGACTTCCTGAAATGCGCACAGATGTGGCGCACCTTCGTGAGCAAATCAGACAGATTGGGGTATGTCTTGAGGAAACGCTGAACTATGAGATTTAACACATGGGCCAGGCATGGCACATGTGTCAGTCTGCCGAGTTGCAGAGCCGCCACCAGGTTACGGCCGTTGTCACACACAACCATGCCTGGCTTCAGGTTCAGCGGTGCCAGCCACAGATCAGTCTGCGCCATGATGCCCTGTAATAGCTCTTGGGCGGTGTGCCTTTTATCGCCTAGGCTCAGCAGTTTGAGCACCGCCTGCTGTCGCTTAGCGACGACACTGCTGCTGTGCCTAGAGCTACCGACTGATGGCGCCATGCCCCCGGATGGTAATTCGGAGGTGGAGGAGGGGTGGGAGGAGGAGGAGGCATAGTAGGCCTTTGAGACCTGGACCGAGGTAGGCCCCGCAATCCTCGGCGTCGGCAGTATATGAGCAGTCCCCGGGTCAGACTCGGTCCCAGCCTCCACCAAGTTAACCCAATGTGCCATCAGCGATATATAGTGGCCCTGCCCAGCAGCACTCGTCCACGTGTCCGTGGTCAGGTGGACCTTGTCAGAAACGGCGTTGGTCAGGGCACGGATGATGTTCTCTGACATGTGCTTGTGCAGGGCTGGGACGGCACATCGGGAAAAGTAGTGGCGGCTGGGGACCGAATACCGAGGGGCGGCCGCCGCCATGAGGTTTCGAAAGGCCTTGGTCTCTACCAGCCTATAGGGCAGCATCTCCAGGCTAAGCAACTAGGAGATGTGGACGTTGAGGGCTTGGGCGTGTGGGTGGGTTGCTCTTTACTTCCTTTTGCGCTCCAGCGTCTGGGGTATGGAGAGCTGAACGCTGGTGGATGCTGTGGAGGATCGTGGAGGCGAAGATGGGGTTTTCGCACGGGAGGTGTTTGGGCCGTGGTCCTGGGCAGGGGGCTGACTAGCAGATGACACAGGGGAAGGAGCAGTGGTGTGCCCGGCCGGAGGTGAACGGGCTTGGTGCCATTGAGTGGGGTGTTTAGCATTCATATGCCTGCGCATACTTGTGGTAGTTAAGCTAGTAGTGGTGGAACCCCTGCTGAACCTGGTTTGGCAAAGGTTGCACACCACAGTCCGTCGGTCATCCGGTGTTTCTTTAAAGAACCTCCAGACTTCTGAAAATCTAGCCCTCGCCACGGGAGCTTGACTACGGGCAACATTTGGCGCTGATGCACCAGCTCTGGCCCTGCCTCTCCGTCTGGCCCCACCACTGCCTCTTCCAACCTGTTCTGCTATAGGACTCGCCTCCGTCTCAGAAGCACTGTGTTCACCCGGCCTATCAACCCATCTTGGGTCTGTCACCTCATCATCCTCCGATCCCTCAGTCTGCTCCCCCCTCGGACTTCCTGCCCTGACAACAACTTCACCACTGTCTGACAACCGTGTCTTCTCATCGTCCGACACCTCTTTACACACTTCTTCCACTATGTCAATAATGTCATCATCACCCACAGACTGCGACCGGTGGAAAACCTGGGCATCGGAAAATTGCTGAGCAGCAACCGGACAAGTGGTTTGTCACTGTGGGAAGGGTCCAGAAAACAGTTCCTCAGAGTATGCCGGTTCAAATGCCAAATTTTGCTGGGAGGGGGCATACTGGGGGGAAGGAGGCTGAGGTGGAGGAGCTGGAGGAGTGCTGATTTCGGTGACATGGGTGGACTGCGTGAAAGACTGACTGGTGGAGAAATGGCTAGAAGCATTGTCCGCAATCCACGACATCACCTCTTCGCACTGTTCTGGCCTCAGCAGTGCTCTACCACGAGTCCCAGTAACTTGAGACATGATGAACCTAGGGAGTGTAGCTCTGCGGCATTCCCCTGCTCCCTCATCAGCAGGTGGTGTCTCACCCCGCCCAGGACCACGGCCTCTGACCCCTGCAGTAGGTGGACGCCCACGTCCACGCCCTCGTCCTCTACCCCTAGCCCTCGGGTTAAACATTTTCAAAATTAAAGTGTAAACTTCAAATTATTTTTTTTTTTTAAACAAAACGATGCTATCCTATTGCTATGGCTAGTTTCTAACCTACACTGACAGCACACAACTGGATTTTGTGCTGTGCCTGATGACTTTGAGCTATAAAAAGAAATAAAGGTAAAAAAAAATAAATCAGCAGACTCTGCCTAATTCTAATCAAACCCCTAATAAATTGTCCCACTTCGGTGTTTGAGGTGGATATGCGTGTCACTAAGAGCTAAACACAACGGTCGCAAGTCTCCCAGCAAATTCCTCACAATATGGTACTAGCTGCACTACTAATGCCAGCAAGCCCAGCCACAAGCAAACAAAAAAAAGGAAAATATAACGCTATTGTAGGCCTAAATAAGCCGTTGGGGTTCTCCTATGGCTATTTTCTAGCCTACAGTGAAAGCACACTGCTTTGAGCTATAAAAAGAAATAAAGGTAAAAAAAAATCAGCAGACTCTGCCTAATTCTAATCAAACCCCTAATAAATTGTCCCACTTCGGTGTTTAAGGTGGATATGTGTGTCACTAAGAGCTAAACATAACGGTAGCAAGTCTCCCTGCAAATTCCTCACAATATGGTACTAGCTGCACTACTAGTGCCAGCAAGCCCAGCCACAAGCAAACAAAAAAAAGTAAAATAAAACGTTATTGTAGCCCTAAGAAGGGCTGTTGGGTTCTTGTAGAATCAATCCTAACACTATTCTAATAGAACAGCCTAACGCTTTCCCTGACCAGCAGCAGCTCTCTCCCTAGTGGCATCCAGACAGAGAATGATCCGAGCAGCGCGGGCAGGGGCTAGTCTATTCCAGGGTCACCTGATCTGGCCAGCCAACCACTGCTATCGACGTGTAAGGGTACCACGTCATGCTGGGTGGAGTGCAGAGTCTCCTGGCTTGTGATTGGCTCTGTTTCTGGCCGCCAAAAAGCAAAACGGCGGGAGATGCCATTTTCTCGAGCTGGCGAAATACTCGTCCGAGCAACGAGCAGTTTCGAGTACGCTAATGCTCGAACGAGCATCAAGCTCGGACGAGTATGTTCGCTCATCTCTAATTAAAATGTATAAAAATTAAAAATAAAATTAAAAATAATGCCCCTAACACATGTCCAAAATGTACAATCTATAAAGATATAATAATTGTTAATCCCGGCGGCGAACCCCATAATGCGCTCAAATATCCAAATCAACACTTTTTTGCAACACATAAAAGATAATAAAAAGTGATCGAAAGGTCACACAGTCCCCAAAATGGTAGCAATGAAAACGTCAGCTCGTTGACACCTAGCCAACTCTGTACTCCTCAGTATGCAAAAGTTATTGGAGTCAGAATATGGTAAAGGTAATCATTTTTTGGGGCATCATTTTACATTTTTGGTACAATCTATTAACACCTAAAAAAACCTATATAAATGTGGTATCCCTGTGATCGTACTGAACCAAAGAATATATTAGAGATGCCATTTGAAATGTACAGTGAAAGACCTCAAAGAGAGCCCACAAGAAATTGGCGCTAGTGCCGTTTCTTGTCAATTTTACTGAATTTTGAATTGTATTACCACTTTCCAGTACAAGGTATGGAATATAAAATACTGTCACTAGGAAGTACAATTTATTATGTAGAAAATAAGCCCTCACAAAGCTCTGTACATGGAAAAATGAAAATAAAATGCAAATGGCCCATCAGTGGCAAGGGGTTAAAGGGGTTATCCGGGTTTAAATTTTTTTTATGGCCGGGCTGGGGAGGGCTAGTTAAACATAATAAACATGGACTTACCTCCTCCGGTGCTGCCGATGTCCCGCGCCGCGGTCACTTCGATCCGTGCCCCTGTAAACAAACAGGGGCACGGAAGCCGCGCACAGGGAGCTTCCGGTCCGCGATGTGGACGGCTCCTCCCATGCGTCCCTATCTCTCAGCGTTGTAAGCGCTGGGAGATGGTGCGCATGGGAGCTTCCGGCCGGCCGGAAGCTCCCCGTGCGCTGGTGTAATGAAGCCGGCGCACGGAGAAGACCGGCCGCGGCGCAGGACATTGGCAGCACCGGAGGAGGTAAGTCCATGTTTATTATGTTTAAATAGCCCTCCCCAGCCCGGACATAAAAAAATTTTTAAACCCGGATAACCCCTTTAATATGCCCCCTATGCCACATGATAAAAAGTTTACAAATTCTCTGGGATAAAGGTTTGTGGTAACTGAGGCCACCTTCACACGTGGCATTTTGGTTACATTTGGAAACGCAATCCACTCGTGTTCAGATATTTTGGTAACATTGGGGCTCATTTACTAAGGGCCCCATAGACCTCACTTTCGTCGGACATCCCGACGATTTCCATTTTTCGCCGCTGGGACAGGTATTTATAGGGTTTTTTGGAACACGCGACTGGATTTTGGCTCAATTGTGCCGACTTTCATGCAACAGAAATGGGGGGGGGGGGGGGGGCGGGCCGTCGGACGATCTGATGGAATCGGACAAATCGCGGAATTTAGCTTCAAAATTGTTTCACAAGCCAGGCACTTACATGCACCGAGAGGAAGATGGTGAACTCCGGCGGACCTCAGCGGTAAAGCGTCAGATGCAGGATATTGGGCGCACAATCTAAGTGAATCACAGCACAGTGCATTCTGGACGGACAATGCACTTCGAGGGACGGGGTAAGTAAGTGCCCCATTGGGTTTTCACCACATTAATTAAACGCAAAGTAAATGTAATATTACCTCAAGGTGCAATCACAGGTGGAGCCTTTAGAATGTGTTTCAAAACGCAACCAAAATGCCACATGTGAACGCCTCAGGGGCTCTACAAACACATCATGGCACCTGAAAACTACTGTGCCCTACAAAAGCTCAATGGCTCCTTCCCTTCCGCGCCCTGCCATGTGCCCCGACAGCGGGTTACATCTACATATAGGGGGGGTCTTCTTCCTCAGAAAAAAATGCCCAATATATTCCTAGATGCATTTTCTACTTTTATTAAGTTAATATGGGTAAATTATGCAGCTAAATGAATGTAATAATTATAAAGCGAATTCACTAATATCTATATGGTTATAACTAGAGATGAGCGAGCACTAAAATGCTCGCGTGCTCGTTATTCGAGACAAACTTTTCCTGATGCTCGAGTGCTCGTCTCGAATAACGAGCCCCATTGAAGTCAATGTGAGACTCGAGGATTTTTCAAGGGGACCAAGGCTCTGCACAGGGAAGCTTGGCCAAACACCTGGAAACCTCAGAAAATGATGGAAACACCACGGAAATGGACAGGAAACAGCAGGGGCAGCATGCATGGATGCCTCTTAGGCTTCTTAATCGCACCATTATGCCAAAATTATGGGCAACAGCATGGCGATGACAGAGTGACCGAATGAGGCTAGATAGCATCTAAAACATCCAATAATTGACCCTGACACTATAGAAGACGGCTTGCAGAGGCAGTGGCAGCAGCGGCAGGCTAGAGAGTGGCATGGCGACATACCCCCAAATGGACTCAGGCTTCAAACCAATTAAAAAAATTCCTTTTGGCGAGGATAACGTGTAGCACTGTATGTATCAGTATTTTGCCTGGTTAAGGCGTCAGAGAGGAACCAAAGGAGGTGAGCAAGAAATGATTTCCTATGTGAACAAAAGGTTGACGGTATATTTAGTCGATAACACAGCATGGTGGCGACATAGTGACCAAGTTCCATAACGTATCTGGTGAAACACCCGAAAAATGAGCCTGACACAGCTCGTTTGATAAGGGGACGACATGTGGAGGCAGCCATGGAGACGACTTCCATGATTAAGAGCGACAGTATGGGGCATCCATATTGCTTTTTTCATTTATTGAAACTTCTGGTCTCCAGCAGGGTGGCGACAGATGCGCCGAGTTCCATTATGTATCTGGTGAAACACCTGAAAATTCTGCCTGACACAGCTCGTTTGATAAGGGGATGATGTGCTGTATTTCCTCCCGCGCTCCAGCGTCTGGGGTATAGACAGTTGAAAGTTGCGCATAGAGACATTGGTAGACACTGTGGAGGATCGTGGAGGCGAAATGGACAGGAAACAGCAGGGGCAGTATGCATGGATGCCTCTGAGGCTGCCTAATTTTGGGATGGAGCTGGCGGTCCGCTGCCAGGCAAGCTTTCGCCTGTTCAAGCCCCTGTCTCTCGGCTCCTCCCCACCCAAAATGGGCCTGGGGGCCAGAAGCGTTTACTTTGAAAAAATTATAATTTTCAAAGCAGGCGGGGTCGTTTGAATATTTCATCTAGGAATAATGGAATAGCATAGCGGTTCTATTTTTAATTGTTTTTTCGGAAATGGTTCCATAATTAAGAGCGACAGTATGGGGCATCCATATTGCACTGCTATGATTGCAACTTAATTTCTCCAGCATGGCGGTGACAGATTGGCCGAGTTCCATTATGTATCTGGTGAAACACCTGAAAATTCTGCCTGACACAGCTCGTTTGATAAGGGGACGATGTATTGAGGCAGTAAAGTAGTAGTAGATTAAAGGTGCTGCAGTTAAAACTATGTTAGTTGGATCTTGGGATGGAGCTGGCGGTCCGCTGCCAGGCGAGCTTTCTCCTGTCCAAGCCCCTGCCTCTAGGCTCCTCCCCACCCAAAATGGGCATGGGGGCCGGAAGCGGTTACTTTGAAAAAATTATAATTTTCAAAGCAGGCGGGGGATACAAACAGCACTTCTAAGAACCTTTTGTATAAGATAGTTCTGTTCTTATAAATAATTGGCTTGGTTATGGCGGGTGAGGGGAATGTAAACAGATGTGCAAGAAGCGCTGAAATAATATCGGTAAATGATAAAAGTTTGGCAGTAAATTTTGTGGATAACACAGCAGGGTGGCGACAAAGTTAACAAGTTTGATGTGGAAACCATGAAAACAACCCAAAATTCTGCCTGACACAGCTCGTTTGCTAAGGGGACGATGTATGGAGGCAGCTATATGGACGACTTTTGGAGGCAGCTATGGAGATCACGTGTGGAGGTAGCAATGGAGACAACATGTGGAGGCAGCTATAAAGACGACGTGTGGAGGCTGCTATGGAGACAATTAAATTTGGTTAGTGCCTTTATGTGGAAGTCCAAAAAAGTTTTCAAACCAGAGGACCGGGTAGGTGGTCCTCCAGAAAAATTAAATAGATTGAGTGCCTGTATGTGGCACTCCCAAAAATTGTTTAAAACAGAGAACCGGGTAGGTGGCCCTCCAGAAAAATTAAATACATAGAGTACTTTAGCTAGAGCCAGTTGGCCCTGGCAAAAAATAGCCAGTTTCCTCTGCTTTAGTGTACAAAGAGGAGGAGAAGGAGGAAAATGAGGAGGAGGAGTGCATACATTATTCAGGTTGAGCTTCTTTCATCTGGTGGAGAATGGAAATCTTGAGAAATCCAGGCTTTATTCATCTTGATAAGCGTCAGCCAGTCAGTCGACAGGCGTGTACGCTTATCGGTGATGATGCCACCAGCTGCACTGAAAACCCGCTGAGACAACACGCTAGCGGCAGGGCAGGCAAGAACCTCCAAGACACAGTTCGTGCCACATGTCCAGCTTTGAAACCTAGTAGTTGTAGGGAGCTGTGTGATCATTTAGGACAATGGTATGGTCAGCTACGTACTCCCTCACCATCTTTCTGTAAAGATCAGCCCTACTCTGCCGAGACTGGGGACAGGTGACAGTGTCTTGCTGGGGTGACATAAAACTGGCAAAGGCCTTGTAAAGCGTACCCCTGCCAGTGCTGGACAAGCTGCCTGCTCGCCTACTCTCCCTCGCTACTTGTCACGCAGAAGTACGCCCTCTGCCGCTAGCACTGTCAGAAGGGAAATACTGTTTCAGCTTGTGCACCAGGACCTGCTGGTATTCATGCATTCTCACACTCCTTTCCTCTCCAGGGATGAGAGTGGAAAGATTTTGCTTGTACCGTGGGTCCAGGAGAGTGAATACCCAGTAATTGGTGCTGGAATAAATTCTTTGAACGCGAGGGTCACGGGATAGGCAGCCTAGCATGAAATCTGCCATATGCGCCAGAGTCCCAACACGCAAGAATTCACTCCCCTCACTGGCTTGACTGTCCATTTCCTCCTCCTCCAACTTCTCCAACTCCTCTTCTTCTGCCCCTACACGCTGAACAGTGAAGGACTGAGCATTGCTACCCTCTTCTGTTTTGCCAACATTCTCCTCCTCTTCCTCCTCCACTTCCTCCGATATGCGCTGAGAAACAGACCTGAGGGTGCTTTGGCTATCAACAACGGAATCTTCTTCCCCCGTCTCTTGTGACGAGTGCAAAGCTTCCGACTTCATGCTGACCAGAGAGTTTTTCAACAGGTCAAGCAGCGGGATGGTGAGGCTGATGATGGCAGCATCGCCATTGACCATCTGTGTTGACTCCTCAAAGTTACTCAGCACCTGACAGATATCAGACATCCACGTCCACTCCTCATTGTAGACTTGAGGAAGCTGACTGACTTGACTACCAGTTCTGGTGGAAGTTGACATCTGGCAGTCTACAATCGCTCTGCGCTGCTGGTAAACTCTGGATAACATGGTTAATGTTGAATTCCACCTCGTGGGCACGTCGCACAACAGTCGGTGAGCGGGCAGTTGGAGGTGGCGCTGCGCTGTCCTGAGAGTGGCAGCATCTGTGCTGGACTTCCTGAAATGCGCACAGATGCGGCCCACCTTTGTGAGCAAATCAGACAGATTGGGGTATGTCTTGAGGAACCGCTGAACTATGAGATTTAAAACATGGGCCAGGCATGGCACATGTGTCAGTCTGTCGAGTTGCAGAGCCGCCACCAGGTTATGGCCGTTGTCACACACAACCATGCCTGGCTTCAGATTCAGCGGTGCCAGCCACAGATCAGTCTGCGCTGTGATGCCCTATAATAGCTCTTGGTGTGCCTTTTAACGCCTAGGCTCAGCAGTTTGAGCACCACCTGCTGTCGCTTAGCGACGGCACTGCTGCTGTGCCTAGAGCTACCGACTGATGGCGCCATGCCCACAGATGGTAATTCAGAGGAGGAGGTGGAGGAGGGGTGGGAGGAGGAGGAGGCATAATAGGCCTGAGAGACCTGGACCGAGGTAGGCCCCGCAACCTCGGTGTCGGCAGTATATGACCAGCCCTAGGGTCAGACTCGGTCCCAGCCTCCCCCAAGTTAACCCAATGTGCCGTCAGCGATATATAGTAGCCCTGCCCAGCAGCACTCATCCACGTGTCCGTGGTCAGGTGGACCTTGTTAGAAACGGCGTTGGTGAGGGCACGGATGATGTTGTCTGACACGTGCTGGTGCAGGGCTGGGACGGCACATCGGGAAAAGTAGTGGCGGCTGGGGACCAAATACCGAGGGGCGGGCGCCACCATGAGGTTGCGAAAGGCCTCAGTCTCTACCAGCCTATAGGACAGCATCTCCAGGCTGAGTAATTTGGAGATGTGGACGTTGAGGGCTTGGGCGTGTGGGTGGGTTGCACTGTATTTCCTCTTGCGCTCCAGCGTCTGGGGTATAGACAGCTGAACGCTGCGCATGGAGACATTGGTGGATGCTGTGGAGGATCGTGGAGGCGAAAGTGCTGTTTTCGCACGGGAGGTGTTTGGGCCGGGGTCCTGGGCAGGGGGCTGACTAGCAGAGGCAGCAGATGACACAGGGGAAGGAGCAGTGGTGTGCCCGGCCGGAGGTGAACGGCCTTGGTTCCATTGAGTGGGGTGTTTAGCATTCATATGCCTGCGCATACTGGTGGTGGTTAAGCTGGTAGTGGTGGAACCCCTGCTGATCCTGGTGTGGCACAGGTTGCACACCACAGTCCGTCGGTCATTCAGAGTTTCTTTAAAGAACCTCCAGACTTCCGAAAATCTAGCCCTCGCCACGGGAGCTTCACTACATGAAACATTTGGCGCTGGCCCTGCCTCTCCGTCTGGCCCCACCACTGCCTCTTCCAACCTGTTCTCGTCGAGGACTCGCCTCTGTCTCAGAAGCACTGTGTTCACCCGGCCTATCAACCCAGCTTGGGTCTGTCACCTCATCATCCTCCGATCCCTCAGTCTGCTCCCCCCTCGGACTTCCTGCCCTGACAACAACTTCACCACTGTCTGACAACCGTGTCTCCTCATCGTCCGACACCTCTTTACACACTTCTTCCACTACATCAACAATTTCATCATCACCCACAGACTGCGACCGGTGGAAAACCTGGGCATCGGGAAAGAGATCAGCAGCAACCGGACAAGTGGTTTGTGACTCCAGAAAACAGTTCCTCAGAGTATGCCGGTTCAAATGAAAAATTTTCCTGGGAGGGGGCAGACTGGGGGGAAGGAGGCTGAGGTGGAGGAGCTGGAGGAGTGCTGATTTTGGTGACATGGGTGGACTGCATAGAAGACTGACCGGTGGACAAATGTCTAGAAGCATTGTCCGCAATCCACAACATCACCTGTTCGCACTGTTCTGGCCCCAGCAGTGCTCTACCACGAGTCCCAGTAACTTGAGACATGAACCTAGGGAGTGTAGCTCTGCGGCGTTCCCCTGCTCCCTCATCAGCAGGTGGTGTCTCACCCCGCCCAGGACCACGGCCTCTGACCCCTGCAGTAGTTGGATGCCCACACCCTCTTCCTCTACCCCTAGCCCTCGGGTTCAACATTTTCAAAATTAAAGTGTAAACTGTAAATTTTTGTTTTGTGTTTTTTTGCGTTTTTTGTGTCTTTTTTTTTTTAACAAAACGATCAGAAGAAATCACACATCAACCACAGAAGATGATGATGATTGCTATAGTTAGTTTCTAACCTACACTGACAGCACACAACAGGATTTTGTGCTGTGCCTGTGATTGTCCCACTTGGGTGTTTGAGATGGATATGTGTGTCACTAAGAGCTAAATAGAACGTTCGCAAGTCTCCCTGAAAATTTGTCACAATATGGTACTAGCTGCACTACTAGTGCCAGCAAGCCCAGCCACAAGCAAAGAAAAAAAAAATTCTAGCCCTAACAATGGCTGTTGGGTTCTTGTAGAATCACTCCTGCCTAACACTAAGCTAATATAACAGCCTAACGCTATCCCTGCAGCAGCAGCAGCTCTCTCCCTAACGGCATCCAGACAGAGAATGATGCGAGCAGCGCAGGCAGGGGCTAATCTATTCCAGGGTCACCTGATCAGGCCAGCCAACCACTGCTATCGACGTGTAAGGGTACCACGTCATGCTGGGTGGAGTGCAGCGGCTCCTAGCTTGTGATTGGCTCTGTTTCTGGCCGCCAAAAATCAAAACCGCGGGAGATGCATCAAGCTCGGACGAGTATGTTCGCTCATCTCTAGTTATAACTTTTGAACACTGTTACTTATCAAAGCGATTGTTTTTTTTCCTCACATGTTGTACTTCATTTTAGTGGTAAATTTTGGCAGGTAAGTTTTGAGTTTATGTACGAAAAAAAAAAATTATTAATTTTTTTGAAAAATTTGCCCTATGCGAAATTCAGGCAGATAGATTTACCACCTAAATAAGTTGTTGAATTACATATCCCATATTTCCACTTAACATTTTCATCATTTTTGAAATGTCTGGATAATTTATTTTGATGTCACGCAGCTTAGAAATCCAATATCGATTCTCCATATTTTCAGAATTTACTATTTTGGGGGTAATTAATGTATTGAATGAACTTTTAAATATTTAATACTTAATAATCCCCCTATATATGAACCCATTGTCACATCTGCACCTCTCAAACTATCAGAAACAACTTTTATGGAGATTGTTAAAACCTTGAGATCTTCAAAGTAATTACATCAAAATGGAGGTGAAACTTGCAATTGTCAAATTTTGTCGGTTATACGTTTACAGCATTTAGCCTTAAAATTTACACATTTCCAAAAGATGAAAAGATAAAACCCATCTTGCAATTTGTTATGCAATTTTGCATGGGCGCACAGCGAGGCACAGAAGGGGCCTTTTTCCCCATGCAAAGTTTCACTGTCCCTCCGGCACTTCCGAATAAGGCGCACGCACAGTCGTGTGCATGGTGCGCGTGCCGTACTATGGTGCGCCAAAACGGATTTTAATATCAAGTATAAATCAGCAATTGGGGGTTTCTTGTATTAATGAAAATATGCTCCGGCGCCAGCTCACCCTGAGCTGGTGCCATGTATCTGTGGGTTAGAACTACCACTTTTAAGTAGTAGGTTTCCTTTAAATTGATGCATGGGGCAATATATGCCCTAAATATTCTGCCTTCCCCCACTAGACCAGACCGTATTACGGAATGCCCCAATTGTGGAGCAGTACTTCTGGATCTGTGGCATGGTATATGGGCTTGTCCTAATATTCAAAGATACTGGTCGCAAGTTACAGATTACATCAATAGGCATTGGAACACAAATATATCAGAACACCCTCGAGAGTGCTTATTTCATGATATTGGTAGGAAAAATGAGGAGCGTGAGGAAGAGGAGGAACAGGAGAGGAAAATCACAGAAGGAAGTGTTCCTAAACAGCTGATGGTTTCCTCACGTAGTGCTGCTAGTGACCAAAAGATGTCTTTTGTCCCATTGGCTTCAGAGCTCTTCACCCACAGTACCAGAGTTGATAGAACAATTAAAGTATCTTTCCAATATAGATAGAATCGACACTTCACGTCACATTTTTCAAAAATGGTAAGTTATGTTATTAAGTTATTATTTTATTATTAGGGTGGTAAGTTAGAGGAAAATCAAGAGCAAACCGGTATTTCTTGACTGGTGAGGAGGAAATGGAGTGGAGGTGGAATTGGTACCACCCAAAAGAGCATGTCTAGGTAGTAATAATAATAATTCTTTATTTATATAGCACACACAGATTACGCAGCGTTGGACAAAGCATGACAAATTGGTCCCTGTCCCCACGGGGCTCACAATCTAAACAACCTAACAGTATGTTTTGGAGTGTGGGAAGAAACCGGAGGAGAGAACATACAAACTCTTTGCAGATGTTGGCCTGGGTGGGACCCCAGCGCTGCAAGGCAGAAGTGCTACTCACTCAGCCACCGTGCCACCCACAGGTATGATCTAAAGCGATATATTTGTGCACTTATGTAAATTGTCATACTGGATCTGCGAAGTCAAAATATATTGAAATACCACGGTTCGATTGTTTGTATATTCTGTGTTAAGTGAAAATAAAATTTTAAAGTAAAAAATAATTATTTACTTCTATTCTACGGGTTGTTATGGACGTGTTGATACCGTATATATGTGGGGTTTGTGTTACAATTATGACTTTTTTTGTGCATTATATGTCTCTTTTTATGTTTTCGGGCTTATGGGCCTTTTTATTAATTTATTTTTTATTTAATAACATAGTGACTAGGCTCCGGGCGGCGCTGAGTGCTTATAGCGGGAGCCCGTTTTGAAACGCATGTGACATGTAAACATGCACAAACAACGGGGAGATGACTGCTGGACACAGCTGCATGTAATTACCACACATCAAGCATTTGCTTTTTAAAACCATAAGCGCTAGGAAATATTTGAATAACGCATGTGTGAAAACGCATCAGTTTTTAATGCGTTTGAAATTGCAAAAGAAATACGCCAAAAATGATACGTGTGTCACCGTCCTGAAAAAGCCAATGTGATGCGTTTTTCAAGGATGCAAAAAACGCAATGAAAAAAAAACGCCACGTTTCTCACTGGCCTCACAACCCATGGCCAGTGAAGGTTTAAAACTACTATCACTAGGTCACATTGCGAACATTAGATGAGAAAATATTGTGGAGGGGCCCTAAATTCCTAGTGGCCTCTGTGAATCCATCCCCCCCATTCTAGAGAAGAGGAGCAGGACAAGAGCCGGACCGCACACGAGGCGCGCTGCATCTGCAGCCAATGGGCGCCAGGGGGCGCGCTATCAGCGCTCTTCTCTGTGCTCCACGCCTTGTGGGAGTGTCTCACAGTTCGGCCGCTAGTGACTGAACAAAGTCCCACGCTGCCTTGCGACACTTCCGGTTGGCCCGTGGAGCTGTGATTCCCTCCTGGACAGAGCACACTGAGCCGAGAATGGACGTGTCGGCCCCTGACAGTGACTGGCGGAGCGCCGGCTTCAGGCAGAAGCTCGTCAGCCAGATGTAAGTGCGCGGCCAGGAGGAGCAGGGTTAGGCCTCAGCCCGACTTGTTACCTAGTCATAGCCGGCAACTTGTCTCCGAGCATCTCCTCATAGAGCGGCTGTAATAGGGGGAGGTGTATGGCCGTTATTGCCATGACATGGAAGCACTGGCAGCATTGTGTACGCCATAGTAATTTCATGCAGGGCTGTGGTGTGGACTGGACCTTGTAAATGGTCCTAGCACTGGGACCGGTCACTTAGTATTAATGAACACTGACTCAGTTTGGAGCAAGTACTGCACTAATGATAATGTGAGAGGTACACGGTGCTCAGCTCTCCTCCTCATGTCATTAATATATGTCAGTGTTGGCGAACCTTTTAGAGATCGAGTGTCCAAACTACAACCAAAATCCACTTAATTACTGTTAAGTGCCAACATGACATTTTAAGCAGTAACTTATTGCTACCTGTTGTTCCACATCTATCAATCGTATCAGCTCCTGAGGCCACCAATATAGTTGAAAGAAGGAGGGCAAATTCAGACTCTCATTGTAGCTTCTCTCCAGAGGAAGCTTCTCTGTAGAGGAAGAATTGAAGGTCCAGCAATAGGATCACCAAAGATACTGCAGCCCTGTCCACACCTTCTCCTGTGTCGCTTTAAAATAGCTCTGAGAGCAGCATCGCTTAAGTTGCCTGGGACTGCGGGAAGATTTGGTGGATTTGTTCCATTCTGGTGAACTTTGTCCTGGCGTGACAACCTGAGTGCCCACAGAATTAGCTCTGAGTGCCACCTCCGGCACCCGTGCCATAGGTTCGCCACCACTGATATATGTCATCACCTCATGATCATAGGGGGTCTGTGAAGTCAGAGGATAGGAGGGGTGCAGCACTATTGCTTCATCTTCATGGTGGTACCCAGCCAGCCACTATGCAAGAAAATAGACACCCTGGCAATGTCTACCTATGGAGCCCAGAGCCCCTCAGGCTCATTTGCATATTTTTTTGAAGGATATCTACCACCACATTTAGGGGTGATAGACTGTCACCAAATGCATGCTCGTTACCTCAAGGGTTAATTGGGAGTATTTATGGCACGTCTGCTACCCCAAAATATACACTTTATAACTTTATGGAGATGGGATGGAGGCGTTCACAGCTCCGTTGGCCGAGCGCCTCCTGGCTCTGTCAGAAGATAATTTATTCTTCCCCCTCATTGATATTCCCCTCAGTAAGGCCAGACGCATCCAGTGACATCAACTGGCTGCTAACCTCGTGCATGCATGTGAGCAGTCTTGCACAGCCGGCCGGGAGAGGGGAGGAAGACCTTGGAGGTACCTCGAGGTACCTCACAGTGACAGCTGTCTGCAGCGCTTGCGGCTGGCCTTCTTGAGGGGAATATCAGTGAGGGGGCGTGAGTAATTTATCTTCCGACACAGCCAGGAGGCGCTCGGCTAAAGAAACTGTGAGCTCTTCATGCTCCTTTCCATAAAGTTATAAAGTGTATATTTTGGGGCAGCAGATGTGCCAGGAGGACTCCCAATGAACCCCTAAGGTAACGAGCATGCATTTGGTGACAGTCTGCCACCCCTAAATGTGGTGGTAGTTGTTCTTTAAGCCTTTTTTGTAAAAATCCATGGCATAAGTAGCTAAAAGAAGAGCACACCCTGCCAGCGGGGACACTCACCAACATGTAAGTGTGCTCGGTTCATCAGGGTGGTAAATGTCCTTTAAGGGAATCCATCAATAGGTCCTGGGACACTGACACGGCAGCTGGTTTTGGCAGTGATGGTTTGGAGCCTCAGGGTGAAGACACACATGGCGTTTTTGGGCCGTTTTTACTAAGTGCGTTTTCAGATCGTTGAAAACGCATGCGTTTTTGTCCATTTTTCATTGCGCAATTTCGGAAAAACGGACAAAAATGCATGCGTTTTCAAAAAACGCATGCGTTTTTAAAAAAACGGATGCGTTTTTTAACGATCTGAAAACGCACTTAGTAAAAACGGCCCAAAAACGCCATGTGTGTCTTCACCCTCAGTCCTGCCAGTACATTAGTCTCCAGCGGCTCGCCTCTGCTGCAGAGCTCCTTTTGATACCAGCAGAAGCAGGCTAACTACTTCCTTCTCTACAATAGTGAGAAGTACAGGATAGGACACAGGATAAGTTGCTGACGATCGTGGATCTTATGCTGGGTATACAGGCATCATCTCTGTGGTCAGTGACTGATGGTGTAGTCTGGCTGATCACTGTGATATTAATGAGATGAGATGTGATTTTGGACACTAAACCACACACACAGGTCCTTATGGACCAGTTTGATTTTGGGGCATTCAGTTAAAGGGGTTCTCAGGAGGTGGAAAAACATAGCTGCAGTCTTCCAAAAACAGCACCACACCTGACCATGGTTACTGCCAGTACTGCAGCTCAGCTGTATAGAAATGAATGGAGCTTAGTTGCAATACCACACACTACCCATGGTCAGGTGAGGCGCTGTTTTTGGAAGACTGCAGCCATGTTTTTCCACCTCCAGAGAACCCCTTTAAATAACCGAATACCCAACATGTTCTGTCGGCACTTGCATGTCCCAGCTTTACTGCGCAAGCGCTGTGCACAGTGATGACGGGATACTGTCCTGGCTTCCCTTCCCGTATTGCAAGAAGAGGCAGCACCACGGGAGCTTCTGATGTGAGTCCGATGTGTCTCGTTGGACTCCCTTCTAAGTAATTCTTTTTTTTTCATATAAAAACTTCAAAAAGGTCAATTTTGAGATCCGTAGCCACATAAGGACCTGTAGTTGGTTAAGGGTCCCAAATTGACCTGACAGGTTGTCTTTAAGGGGTTCTCCCTAGGTTGAAAAACATGGCTGCTTTCTTCCAAAAATAGTGCCACACCTGAACATGGTTTATGTATTTATCCTCAGGAGAACCCTTTTAAGTTAGTGCTATTGACCTGAGGTTTTTTAATTTTTTTGTAGGGTTAATTGAAATGATGGTGTTTCTTGAAGTACATTTTGAAATCCAAAAATGCCTTTAAGAGCGTATTGTTTGTGGCTTGTTTTCTTATTTCTTTGCTGCCTCTTACAATGAGACCTCAGCCGTACACAAGAATTGACATCCAGCCTCACCAAGAAACTTTTTTTAAGATAAAAATGTAATTCTCTCATAATTCAAAGTTAACTCCCTTCTTGTATTTGCACATACCCCGTGCAGATGGCACAAAATAGACATCTTAACTTGAATAGGAAAATCTCACCTTTAATACAAATCTTGGATGTGATTTATAACTGGAGCTATCTACTGAGTTATAGTTGTAAAAAAAAAAAAACACAAACAAACTAATAATTGAGACCACAGTCAAAAATGTTGTCATAAGAACCAGTATTAACAATAAATCTTAATTGCAGACACCAACATCCAGAGGTCCGTTTGTAACTAGGGGTTGTCTGTAAGTCAGGTGTTCTTAAGTAGGAGACTGCCTTTACCCTATAGCTGACTGTAATTGTGGTGTCCCCAGCTCCACGTCACTACATCCCCGACTAGCTGCGTCAGTGCAATGTGCATGCATAGAAATTTAAAATCCAAGTTGTAGTGATGTGGAGCTGGGGGATGTGAGAAGGGAGCAGGTTTACAATGCAGACCTTGCTGGGACAAAGGGTATCAGACATGCATTCGTGCATTGATGTGGATTAAAAGTTTTTTATTTATTTTTTTGTGAAAGCAGAAATGCAGAGAAGTCCCATTGGCACCATTACACCACAATTAAAGTCACCCATTCGGTACTATTTGGGGTGTATTGTGGAGACAGGAAAGTTTTACTTATTAATGGAACCTACGAGTTAAAGAAAATCTGTCAAAATCAAACATCAATAAACCAGGGACACTTGCTCAAAGCCAGGCAAGAAGACTGTGGTAATCTTCTTATATTTTGTTATCCATGGCCTTATGCCTTCTGAAATCAACGGTTATAAAAATGCTAATCAGGTTCACTTGCATAATTTTAAAACCCTTAAAAAAACAGGGAATAAGCAGCTTAAAGAAGAGCAGATCCTACTAGAGGGGGCACACACCAGTGTGTTAGTGTGCTTGTTTTACAATGCTTCATCCTGGTGGAAGTTTATCAAGTGCCATAAGGCTCTACTTGTGGGGTGAAATAGAACATCTAACTGCAACCCTTCATTTCCCCACTACCCCATAATCCCGGAGAGGATAATCACCTATGAACACAATGGATTGGTGACAGATCCCAATGAATATGACAGGATATCCGCTCACGTGAAGGTTGCAGCACATTACAGAGTAATACTAGGCTGGGGATACAAGCTGCATCCTGTGGAGTCTGCTCACCTCCGGAAGAGCCTGTGTCGTCTGTCTGATGGTTTCTTCTTCATTCTTGCCTGATTCTTCCCATAATAAAGAACAAAAATCTGCTCCTGCTCTAGGGTCTGCCTATCTCTAGGGAGCCTTTACCTGATGGCACAGTCTCTTATCCTGGGTGGTGGGAAGAGGGTGGTGGTTTTGCTTAAAGAGGACCTGTCGCCTCTAAAAACTGCACTAGAGGCTGCTTACAAAAATAAGCAGCTCCTATTGCTAGAACAGACGCTGCAGTGTTACACGGCTAACGTTATCGTAAAACCTCTGATAACGTTAGCAGACACTGCCATGATGTACAATATGAACGCCAGACCACGCTGTAAGTGGCTGCGAGTATTCATGAGGGGGTGGTCCGGTGGTGCTGCTTCATCTCCGGACTGCCCCTCCTACTCCATAGGCTGTAGACTGTAGAGCTTCACGCGGCAGTCACCGCCTCTGATCCCGCCCCCTTACAGCGCGGTCGTGTGTTTTCTATTGTAAAGCGCAGCGGTGTTTGTTAGCACTATCGGAGGTTTCCAATAACACTAGCAGTGTAACACTGCTGTGTCTGTTCTAGCACTAAAATAAGCAGCTCCTAGTGCAGCTTTTAGAGGTGACAGGTCCTCTTTAAGATATATAAATCTAACATTTCCCTATAGTTGAGAGCGGGATCCTGTTCATAAATATCCTCTTCTTGTTTTCTAGTGAAGAAGCGATGCGCAAGGCAGGAGTTGCCCACAATAAGTCTAGTAAGGAGATGGAGAGCCATGTCTTTTTAAAGGCTAAAACACGGGTAAGTGTCTTCTAACATTCATGGACTGATTATGTATATATTTTATAGCATGATGTATGACCTTAGGCTTTTATATGAGCAGGAATCTTCCAGAGTTTAATCATTTTTAGGCATCACACGAACATATGGGGGACGTATATACGTGCCCCCATACACCGCTATGTCCTCACGGCGGCTAGCTTTCGTAATACGGCGCCGCTTCCATATATCGCTCCCGGTGCCGATGTATGTGAATGTAGCCTTAAAGTCTGGATTTTGTTGTCATTTTCTGTTTTCAATATTTTTTATTGATTTACACAGGTTAATGGCATGTAACATCCAGTATAATACAGAGTAGAATAGTGAACATCTACAAACATACCAGATAACATTGGTGCAGTATAATCACACTGTATGTTCTCAGTTGATAGGTTGGCAATGGACACTGGTTGTTGCATTATACTTTGGGTTATTTATGCCTGCAGTACAGAAACAAAACAAGGTAGTCAATAAAACTAAACAACAATATGAACAAAACTTTCAGGAAAATAGAGATGTTTGTGTGCAGGTATTAGGTGATATACATTTTCTTACACGTGTTTGCCAACATTTTTAAAGTGCCCAAAGCCTGCTTCTTTCAGGTTATGTCTAGTTCACACTTATGTATAATTTCTCCATTCCTGTATATGTGTGTCTTTTGAATCTGTGTATATATATATATATATATATATATATATATATATATATATATATATATATATATATTTTTTCTATCTATGTGCATGTATGTCACTGTATCTGCACCGTTTCCATATAAAATGGGGTGTGCTGGCAAGTAATGGCGAGCTGACAGAATGCACCTCCCACTGGTTCACGTATATATGGCAGCATACGGTGCACAACTGTACGCAATCCATATGCAACACTTATTTTAAACATTTCCATGTACTTCTACGGGCCATACAGAATGGAAATACTGGCGAAATCCAGGCATGCTCTATATAATATTTTTTACATGTCACTCGCGGTACGGTGGACAATACGGCCATTTAAATAAATGGCTGAATTGCTCATTGTGATGAATGGGGTTGTGTGGTACATATAAAAACTGTAAGGATGGCATACGACCGTTTTCATATGTTTTGTGTAAAAGGGCATTATTAGCAGTATAATTATTTAATGTCCACTACGTCTTTTTTTTAAATACAAGATATTTGTTTTGCAGTCTGTCCTAAGATTATTTTTTTTTCTAAGAGACAAATTATCCTTCCTTTTTTTTTTTGCGGTCCAAATGACACATTCCCATTATTGTTTTGGTTAATACAATTTTGCTGAAAAGATTTTTATTGAGTGTGGGTCATCACTTCAGACTACCCTATCATATGCTACAGCATTTTAAAGATATGTATGATTTTGGTTCTGTGAGCTATAGAACTGGAGACACTAGAAGTTAACACATAGTTGGGACTGCAAGCTCAGATAAAATTTGGACCACCTTTTTTTTTCACTGCTGCCTTCACCTGAAGGCAATATACAGAAGATGTGCAAAGAGTAAGACATTCCCTTCCCTGGGGTGCAGCCTTTGTTCTCTATACTGTGTTCTTTATTACCGATGATGAATCCGGAGTGTATCACATTGACAGCCGCACACTTTAACATTTCTGCCTACTGGGGGACAGTGTCATAACCCTTCTCACTAAATTCTGCTACAAGATCAGAAGGCTGTTCTTTCAGCTCCAACATTACTGTATGACAGAACCTAATAATCTGCAGCAGTGTTAGGTTTTGTGGTCCCCTCTGTTACCGTCCGAGTGACTGACTGGGGAAACAAGGGATATAAAGAAAATGGGGACAAAAATTTTGTAACGGCCCATTCATTACTCATGATATTATCTAGAAATATGAGACTGTCATGTTTAAAATTCCACTTGCTTTGTTTTAGGCGCCCTAAACAAATGGGGTGCCTGACATGACACTTCCCTCTTAACGTTTTTGATGTGCATGTGACTTTGGTGGCTTATTTTATATGAAGGGGAGATGATTATATATATAATTTTTTTTTTTTTTTTTTGTAGCATGCTTATTTATATGATGTGGCTTCTTGTTGTTTATGTTAAAATTTTCTGAATTCTAGGAGGAGTATTTGTCATTGGTGGCCAGACTGATTATCCACTTCCGTGATATCCGTAAGTTGAAGTTCACATTTTGATAAATTCTTTTAAAATTTCTTTAAAGTGGAAGTCCATCTTTGATAAAAACTTTAGAGGTGGCCTGGGGGCTAGCTGTGAAAAAAAAAAAATAAAGCTTCATTTTCCCTAGCAGAATTAACCAGTTCGCGACCGCCCGCTGTGTATTCGCGGCGGTCGGGTCGCGCTGCATGCAGAGGGCTCACGGGCTGAGCCCTCTCCATAGCCGGTAAGTCTTTGCTGCATATTGCAGCAAAGGCTTACTGGTAACACCCGCGTTTGGTGCTAGCACCGATCGCGGTTGTTATCACAGCGATGGCTGCCGGCAAAGCTGCCGGCAGCCTCAAAAAGTTAGCGGCGCGTGGGCGCCGCCATCTTACCTGGGATCGCCGCTCCCCGTGACGTCATCGGGGAGCGGCGATCCGTCTCCATGGTAGCCTCGGGTCTTCCGAAGACCCAAGGCTATTTCGTTTTAACCCCTTCATTACAATGTGCTGATAGCACATTGTAATGAATGAGGAGGAAAATCCCCATATACTGCCATACTGTAGTATGGCAGTATATGATAGGATCGATCAGACAACCTAGGTTTAAAGTACCCTAGGGAGTCTGAAAAATAGTAAAGAAAAATAAAAAAAAGTAAAAAAAAAAAAATAATAAAAAAACCTAACATTTCAAATCACCCCCCTTTCCCTAGAACTGACATAAATATAAATAAACAGTAAAAATCATTAGGTATCGACGCATCCGAAAATGCCCGATCTATCAAAATATGATAACGGTTTTTCAATGCGTTTAACCCCATAACGGAAAATAGCACCCAAAGTCGAAAATGGCACTTTTTTTTGCCATTTTGAAAAATATAGAAAAATCTATAAAAAGTGATCAAAAGGTCGTACAGTCCTAAAAATGATATCATTGAAAATATTATCAAATTTTGCAAGAAATGACACCACCCACAGCTCCGTACACCAAAGTATAAAAAAGTTATTAGTGCAAGTAGTTGGCAAAATCAAAAAAATAATTTTTGTACAGGAGTTTTTAATTTTTGTAAATGTATGAAAACATTATAAAACCTATACAAATTTGGTATCCCCTTAATCGTACCGACCCAAAGAATAAAGTAGACCTGTCATTTGGGGCGCGCAGTGAAATACGTAATATCCAAGCCCACAAGAAAATGGCGCAAATGCATTTGGAATTTTTTTTTTTTTTTTGTATCATTCTTTTATTGAACAAGATGCATGGTACAACAAGAATCGGCATTGTAAGGCACAGATATTGTACAAAAACAGGAAGATACAAGCGCCTTTCGCGCACGCAGGCGCAGGTGCTCAGGACTAACAATGTATTTAATCAAGTCATACAATTTTAAGTACGCCTGTAGTTAACAGATTGCATAAGTACATATCAATTTAATGTAGTTGATGTAGCCTTGTCAAGAATATGGTATCCGTAGAATCAGAGCATCATCTTTGTGGAATGCTATTGTGAGAACATAGCATCTCATCATAGAGATTATTAAATGTCTAATCATTGCCTATATTCCTATAAGTTCCCTTTTGTTGTTGGGGAGGGAAAACCCCATCTGCATTTGGAATTTTTTTCCCGCTTCCGAGTACATGACATGGAATATTTAATACCATCACTATGAAGTGCAATTTGTTACGCAGAAAACTAGCTGTCGCACAGCTCTTTACGTGTAAAAATAAAAAAGTTATAGATTTTTGAAGGTGGGGAGTGAAAAATGGACATGAAAAAACAGGAAAGGGCCCCTTAACCGGTTAATACCTGGATGCTACACATTATAAACACATTCATAATAAACATATGTGTATACAGGCAGTCCCCGGGTTACGTACAGGGTAGGTTTGTTCTTAAGAACTGTATATTTTACAACTGTAACCCCAGCCAAACATTTTTTTTTGGTCTCTTTGTCAATTGGATTTAAAAAATGTTGGGTTGCCATAAGACCCAGGATTAACAATAAAGTTTCATTGCAGACACCTTTGACTGTTATAGCTGTTTATTGTAGCCTGTGACTAAAGTACAGTAAATTACCAATATCCAGAGGTCCCGTTTGTAACTAGGGTTGTCTGTAAGTCGGGTGTTCTTAAGTACGGAATCGCCTGTATATATACACACACCAGATATTTCTCTGGCCTATAATAATTAAAAATGCCACATAAAATTAATAATGCCAAAAGATGGCTAATACTTTTCCCTTGTCGTTTCCTTACAGATAACAAGAAATCTCAGGCGTCCGTCAATGGTAAGATACTTATGGTCTTTAATAGTTCACACCATCATATTCCTGCAGTGCTTTGGTTACTTGTGCAATAAATTTAAGTCTTTGCCAAGCAATAAAATGGTCAATTGCAACCATAGCATTGAGGTCTCTGCTTACTATGTCTTTTTTTTTTTAAATGTTTTTCATGATTTAAAAATGAAAATTACATTGGGGAATATTTGTAGAAACATGTTGTTTACTTATATTTATACCTTACAGTAGATCCCATGAATGCCCTACAGACATTAACTGGGACAGCTCCAGTAGGCGTACAGGGAATGGCTATGGGGGCCCGGCCTCCTGGTGCTCAAATGGGTGGCATCGGTGGAATGCCTCAAATCGCCCAACAGATGAGTCTTCCCGGACAGCCACAGCCTGGGGCATCTGGAATGGCACCACATGGCATATCTGGTGTATCAACAGGAAACCAACCCAGTAAGTTCTCAGGAAATGGTTATTTTACATTTCACTGCACACTTGTGGATTTTTTTCAAAGAATGTTTTCAAGCACTATATTTCACACCTTGTTTGGCCCCTTACAGACGGCAGTATTCTAATCTGGATTTTCCTTTAGTGTTTGCAAGCAAAAGTCGAGTGGAACCCAGACAATAATAATAAAGATTTTCAGCTCTTCCATTTTATAAACCACTCCTGATTCTATATATTGAATACAAAAGTCTGAATTGGTCCCCTGGGTACCTTGGTCTTCCAATATGCTCATTAATGAGAACAGGACCCTTGTTCTCATGATCGGCAGAGATCCCAGCTGTTGGGCCTTCACCCATCCACTTGTTTTTTTCCCTATACTTCAGGTAGTCAACTCTGTACAATTGCTGCTTTTACTTGTGTGACACAATGATAGACCGTGGAAGACTTCTACTAAAAGACAATATAATTATTAAAAATATCTACACAAGAATGGAAGAAAATAATAAAAATACATAAACACAATGGTATATTGAGTCATTTTATAATTGGTGAAGTAGCATTATTACATATACCTATAAATGAAACTAGACATTTACTATACAGAAGTAGATATACAGGTAGTCCCCGGGTTACATACAAGATAGGGCCCTTAGGTTTGTTCTTAAGTTGAATTTGTATGTAAGTTGAAACTGTATATTTTATAATTGAAGATCCAGACAAAAAAAATGTTGGCCCCAGTGACAATTGGATTTTAAACATTTTTTGCTGTAATGGGACCAAGGATTATCAGTAAAGCTTCATTCCCTTCAAAGAGGGCTTTTGTGATTTTAAACCCTTCACAACTTCCATGACTATATACGTCCTATTTGTACATTCCCTGTGCAGAAAGGACGTTTTATAATTGTCATTAAAGTGGCCAACTTTAAACGGCTATATCTACTGAACCTTGGCACCTAGAAACACCCCTTAAACCCCTTCACGCTTTGCGGCAGATATATCCTTGACTATGAAGAGTGACACGGGCTGAGCCCTCTACATACAGAGATAGTCTTTGCTGCATAGAACCATCACTATCACCTGCGGTCGGTGCTTGCATGGTAGGAACAATTGGACCATCTAGGGTTAATGTACCATAGAAAGTCTAAGAAATAGTGAAAAAAAAAAGTTTAAAAAAATTTCTAAAATATTTTAAATTCTAATCACCCCCCCCTTTCCCTAGAACTCATATAAAACATAATTAACAGTAAAAATCCCAAACACATTAGGTATCGCCGCGTCCCAAAATGCCCAATCTATCAAAATAAACAGTTATTGACTGCGGTGACCTCCAAAACTGGAAATGGCGCCCAAATGTCTGAAACGCGACTTTTACGTGACATGAAAGATGTAATGAATAGTGATCAAAATGTTGCACAGTCCTTAAAATGGTAGCAATGAAAACATCGGCTCATTTCGCAAAAAATGACCTTTACACAGCTCCGTTCACCAAAGTATGAAAAAGTTATTAGCGTCAGAAGATGGCAAAAAGTTTTTAAAACTTTTCGTACACATCAGTTTAATTTTTGAAAATGTATTAAAACGCAATAAAACCTGTATAAATTTGGTATCACCGCGATCGCACCGAACCAAAGAATAAAGTACAGGTGTTATTTGGAGCGTAGAGTGAAAGTTGTAAAAACTGAGCCCACAAGAACGTGATGCACATGCAATTTTTTAAAATTTTTCCATGTTTGGAATTTTTTTCCCTGCTTTCCAGTATATGGCATGGAAATTTTTGTTATGCTTAAAATAAGCCCTCACACAGGTCTGTACACGGAAAAATGAAAAAGTTATGGAGAGCGAGAAATGAGCAAAGGGGGTTAATGATTTATGGATTGTGTATGGATGCATAAGAGAACCGGAGATACCCACCCTTTATTTCTTAGTAAATTTAATTATTATTATTTTTTTTAACAGCTTTCTTTTCCCAATTGTAATTTTATTGATTTTTTTTTTTTTTTAATATTTTGTAAAATTGCATTTTTGGCTTTGAATAACCATTATGATGATGATAGATCGAACATTTTGATACATAACCTGTTTATGATTTTTCCTGTGTTTATTTAAATTTCAGTTCTAAGGGCGTTTATTTAGAATTTTTATTTTATTTTTATTCAATCTTTTTCAGACCCCCTAAGGGTACTTTAACCTTGTCTGTCTTTTCCTACCATATACTGCCATACTACTTTACAGTAGTATATGGGGATTTTACAAATCATGAAATATAATGTGCAAATCGGACATTGTAATACATTGAGTAAAAAGCGACCGCCTTGAGTCTTTGTGTACCCCGAGGCTGTCATAGTCACGGATCACCGCTCCCTTGTGATGTCACAGGGAACAACAATCCGGACCAAGGTGGCGGCGCCCGCGCGGTGCTAGCACCGGAAGCTGGCGTTACTGGTAAGTGTTTGCTGCAATATGCAGCAAACACTTACCAACTATGGAGAGGGCTCAGCCCGAAAGCCCTCTCCAATCACCAGCAGCCAACGCGTGACATACAGCTACGTCACGCGTTGGATTGTGTATGGATGCATTAGAGAACCAGAGATATCCACCCTTTATTTTGTAGTAAATTGATTTTTTTTTTTTGTACAATTTTCTTTTCCCTATTGTAATTTTAAGAGTGGATATCTCTGGTTCTATTAAGCATCCATGCACAATCCCTATATGATATTAATGGGGCATTTCTCCTGTTTACTGTGAATTGTGTTCTAAGTGGAAGAGTTCAGGAGATGTATGTGTAAGTTTGCCTCCCTCAAGCCTGTTAGCTACAGTCTTCCACTTTCACTTTGCAGAAGTACATGTACCCCTTGCATCTGTAGCTGAACCTGGGGAAGGGTGATGGAATAATGCTGTACATATTTCTAACATAGTTTGGTAAAAGTTACTACTTTTAAAAAAAACACTTTAATTGAAAAAATGACAAAAATCGAGTGTTACCGGTAAGTATATGCAATATATCCCTGTCCAATCACCCGCAGACAACTACGTTACAACTACTTCATCACGTGTTGGTAAGGGGTTTGCCCACGAAAGAAAGTTCTCAAATATTAATCCCCTAGTGATCCTAACATGATAAAGATATCTTTTAACCACTTATTTTGCAATTTAACCCAGTGTTTTGCTGCTTTTGTGTCTCTCTGTACAAACTTTTTGCAGTGCTGAAGTTGCCATTGAGAAGCCTATTTTAGTTATATGAACGTGACATGTACATGTGACATATTTTGTGTAGAAAACAATAGAGAAGGCATAGGGAGGGGGAAGTTAGTCACACAGTGCATGACTGCTTGTCTTGTAACAGATGTGAAGCTGTCACTTGACTAGTCGATGTGCAGCCCAAGGTTCACAGCAAATGCCCTCTAAGAAAACAGCTTGTAAACAGGTACTTTTGTATTATTTTCATTGTAGTGCAGTCCTATCTACAACTGCAGTGCACCATCTGGCCACCGTATTATTGACCACATCAGGCCCACCTAAGATTTTCCTTACACATCTGATCATTTCTGTCCTTGCTTTTTTAGCTCAACTCCAACTACAGCAAATGGCTCAGCAGCAGCAGCAACAACAGTTTCAGCAGCAGCAGCAAGTCGCTGCACTTCAACAGCAGCAGCAACATCAACAGCAACAACAGCAGCAATTTCAGGTGACGCAGCAGAACGTTATGCAGCCGCAACAGCAGCAGCAGTTTCAGATGGCAGTGGCAGCAGCACAACAACAGCAGCAGCAACAGCAGGCACAGCTGCAGGTAGCAGCCCAGCAGCAGCAGCAACATATGTTAAAGCTACAGATTCAACAGCAGCAAAGCCAGCAGCAGCAGGTGAGTCCGACAAACCAGATGTATTTTAACTATACGTAATACCATCAAATGTGTACAGCTGTACATTGATATTTGAAGTGCTCAGGATTGGGGATCCTACCCCAACTTCATAAGACAGTAAAATGCAAGTACACCAATATGCTCTGAAGGTTTCAATGGTACATCAGTACCCCAATCAAAGCGTGTGACAAGTCTATTGCATGTACGACAAAAGTTGTGGATCCTGCACAGCAAATCTGCACGGGTTGCATTGTAGACACAAAAAAACATCAAATATGTACAAGAAAAGCGTGTTAGAACAACCAAACTATAAGCAAAATATCAAACTTTATTTACACATGCCAAATATTTGGACAAACACTGACCAATTTAAAAACACTTAAAACGTGTAACAAGTACACAGACACAAAAGACTCAATGGTATGAATGTTGTAAAATCATTCCAAAGGAACCACCCTGACTGGTGTCAATAAGTAGATACAGTAGAAGCCCCAAAAGGAATAAGCTATTTAAAGTGTATACTATCACAATGGCACAGTAAACTCTCCTATATAACAATAGCCATTAAGTATAGAACACTGCATGTAGCCCATATACAAGTAAAATCATAGCAGTTTACCGAACCAGAACTCCAGAGCCAGCCAGGGGGTCGTGATGCCCCACACGTTCCGTCACCTAAGTCTATTGCATGCTTTCCTCAGGGTACTGGTGTACCATTCCACAAGTGCAAACAGGTCTCCGGTTTTCAGACCATCCATTCCTTTTCTTCTCTTCTACATACAGCCTCTGTTTTATAAATGCTTCACTGAAACATTCTGCAATATATTGTGTGAAACATGGCTGTGAATAAACCTTATGTGCATATTGATGTGCTTGTATTTTACGTCCTTATATGTAATACCAGTTTTGCTGCCTACAGATATTTCTTAAATCTCATGCACCATCCGCTTTGTCTACTTAATTTACACTCATCTTCAGAATGGTCAGGGCCGTGAAGCTGGGATTGCGATAAAATGGGATTATAAAATATACTTTTAATTGTCTGTTCCTGATCTAAGGATTTAGGCCAGGGGTGAACAACATTTATTGGTCCAATTGCTGCATTGTCATACTGCTCAACCTTAAGAGGCTGCGCCAATAACCAGAACCTTGCATGTACCAGCAATTGCAGCACAAAACGCCACCACAGTACAGCAGTAAATATGACCCCAATAATAGTGGAGATTATTATTAGAGTAGATAATAATGCTAGGAACCCCAGAGCAGACATTAATAATAGAGAGATCCCAGAGTAGACAATAATAATATTGGAGACCCCCAGAGCAGGTCTTCTTTTTTTTCCTGGTTCTTCTGCTCCCTGCACCACACTGCAAGCTTTTCACTCCTCCATGTGCCGCTTAGCTCTGTGTCCCCCACTTGTTGTATACGCAGACCCAGAAGCAGTTCAGTACAGCTAACAAGTACTTTTCCCCTGCTGGGTACTGTCCTACTCCTGGGGCCCATCTGCTCTGGGTCCTGATGCTAGAGCATTTGGTCCGGAGAAGCAGGAGAGGACCTTGAAGAAAGGAGTTTCAGCTTTATTGCATTATAGGCCTGAATGGTAGGGTTCCAAATACAGCCAGTGGGAATGGAGGTTCTGTGTTCCTCTTAAAGTGAACATGTTACCACAGCTAAAAATTATTTCCCTTACATCCCCATAAATCAACTTTTTTTGTTATATTATCTGGCTTTAAAGGGGGATGTCCTGTTTGGCTGGTCCTTATTATCTACTCCTCCAATGTTTTATGCCTCCTTACTATTCAGCAGTACATGTCGTGTGACCAGGGTGATGTCATTTAAGGTCCTATACCCTTTACATTTGCAGAATATACTCCATGTATGTATCTGATCAGGTGACATCACAGCAGCCTCCATGGACATCTACTCTTCTCCATCCTCCATTAAATTTGCTGTGATTTCACGTCATTGGATACATACATGGAGTACATTTTGCTAATGTAAACGGTATAGGCCCTTCGTTGCCATCGCCCTGGTCACATGACCTGAA
The DNA here is from genome assembly GCF_040894005.1 of Engystomops pustulosus. Classification (NCBI taxonomy): domain Eukaryota; kingdom Metazoa; phylum Chordata; class Amphibia; order Anura; family Leptodactylidae; genus Engystomops; species Engystomops pustulosus. The sequence continues at coordinate 81,744,735 of NC_092411.1, forward strand.
TGTAACCAAAGACACTGTAACAAAAAAGTGACTCTATTTCCCATAAGTAAAAAGAGCATTTTATGTCTGTATATATATTGGCAGATAGTCCCCTAGTACAAGAAGGAAGGACAGCGATTTGATACAGAGCTGTCGGACAAAATAATTGGGGAAGAGGGGGTTCAATATCAGCCTGGGAGAGAAGAAGAGACTGGCAGCTAATTTTCGGTCATATTGGGCAATCTTGTAATCCTTTGACATTGTTGTTTTGGGGAAAAATTGTGGTAAACATAGCTGCAGTGCACATGTTTGACCACTTAGAACTTGCCACATTTGTCTCCTTCTATGGCAACTGAGTTCTACCAGATATATCTCCATTTGTTAGATACTTTACAACCTGCCTTGTGTATAGGGCATACCTGATATCTTGTGACAAATATTTTAAGGTTATATTTATGGCTATATGACACATGATTTCTGTTCATCTCTACACAAGAACAGCGAGAATACAAATGCCCCCAGTTTGTTCATTGGTGATTGACTGGTGTATAGATTCTCTTTTATCTTATTTAAATTTTATTTCCTTCAGCAATTACAGCAGCAGCAAATGACTCAACAAATGGCAGCGCATTTCAACAGAATACAGCAGCAGCAGCAACAACAACAGCAGCAGCAACAGCAGCAGGTCATGCAGCAGCCTTTGCAGCAACAACAAATGCAACAGCAACAACCGCAGCAGGTCTTGCAGCTTCAATTACAGCAACAGCAAGTGGCACAAAGTCAGCAGCAGCTGCTTTCCACACAGCCTCAAACCCAGTCTCTGATACAACCCGGTCAAACCTTGTCAGGACAAATGCCCTCACAGGTTATGTCTGTAACGCTTACACCGCAGCAACAACAGCAGCAGCAACAGCTCAAGTTAATCCAGGTATCTGTCTTCAAATGGAGCAGCTGTTAAGTCGCTAGTTCTGTAAGAGTCATGTTGGAAATACATTTATTTTCTATATTAGCAGATTCAAGCGCAGGTGCAGGCACAGCAACAAGCACGACAGCAAGCGCAGGCACAGCAACAAGCCCAACAGCAGGCTCAACAGGTACAGCAAGCAGCGCAACAGGCTGCCCAGCAGGTGCAGCAACAGGCCGCTCAGCAACAAGCGGCTCAGGCTCACATGGCAGCTGCAGGGCCCCAGGTAAGTCTCTGTAGTAGCTAGAAAATGCTTTCTCTGCATGTTTTTTCTCTTAACTGGGGTCAAAGCCATTTAAAGCAGCATTGCAGGTTCTTATGCATTAAGCTCCTTCTAAATCGTGTCATCAGGTTATTGGAATATCTTTCTCTGAACCCACAGATACATGTGTGCTGCCAGAGGGTTGTAAATATTTAGACATGTTCTGTCAATTGTAACTTGCACTGCTTCTTTAATTCTGGTTTCTCTGTGTTTCTCTGTGGGTGAAGTAATAATGGCTGCTGGTTGTAGAGGAGCTATGGAGGTTATTGCTGCAACAACCCAGATGTCTTTGAACAGCTCTGACAACTTCTGTGTTCCTGTGCAAAAGTTCAATATGCGAGCTGCGAGTATATTCTACAGCTCATGTAACTACATTAATAAGAGGCTGCTTGTATGTGTGAACCATGTTTTGCTGTGTTGGACAAGCGTTTTTTTTTCCCACTTCCAGCCTAGACACACTTAGTGGGTGCATAATTTCTTTTCCCCCACTTTATTGTACCAGTCATGTAGGGATTTATGCAATGTGTATTATACACACACACACGTACTTTTTCTAAAAAAAGGGGAAAAAGTTGCCCTTTTTAATGGTGTTTTCCATATCGTCCCCCATGACGGCCCACCTGGAGGTTGACCCCTTGACCTCTGTAGGGACAGGAAGCAGAGAGGTTAAATTCCCCCCCCTTGCACTCACATACCAGTGTCTTCCTGTCCCTACACAGGGCAGGTAGTGGAGAGAACTCTCCCCGTCTCCTCCAGGGGGACAGTCAGGGGGGAGTATAGGTGCGGGACATGTCCCTACATCCTACCTGGTCCCGGGCCGCGAGCGGTGCATAGCGCATCCTTCCCCTGCCTGGAAGGGGACCTTCGACCGGCTCTGTTGACGGCTCCGCGAAGCCAACATCACCCGGGCGCGTGCAGGGAAAATGGAACACTTCCGGGTGTTCCAAGATGGCGACTTCCGGCCAAAGTGTGTCGCACCGGAAGTGACGTATCGCGGACACGAGAAGCCGGCGTGAGTATGTTTGAAATATCAAGCGGGCTCTCACGTTGATCTGAGGTCTATACTTCTGTCGCCATCAGCCGTGCACGCTACGTGGAACAGGTACATTACCTTAAGAATTGAGTATGCTTGCTTTCAGTAAAACTAATGGAGAAACATTGTCTTTTTAGAAATATAGAGCTGGTGCCTGGATTTAACGAGCTGAGCCTTCACGTTTATATACGCTATTAAGGTCAGCCATTGTGAGCATATATATATCTATATGATATTGCGGCTATGTAATTGCACATTCTAACGTTTGTTATGTTTATGCATAGATTACAATTGGCAGCTCCGAGTCCTCAGCAATGGACATCATTGTTTCAGACCCCCCGCCTATAACTCCTGTGAGTGGTTTCGGGGTGTCTAGTATGTTTGGGATTTCTTAATTCCACATTACATGTAGCCTGTCTACAAAATCTGGTTTTGTTCTCCTTCCTTTTGGTAGGAATCTAAAGAGAAGGAGAAAACTAAAGAGCTAGAGAAAAAGAAGGCACAATCACGCAGATGCAATATGTGTTTTAATAAGCTCTTAAGTAACTACAAGAAACCTGTATGCAAAGAATGTTTAGACAGTCTACTCAAAGAAGAGAAATACTCCTTTATGGAAGAGATGAGATCATTCATTAAGGGAGAAGTCCAGACATCTGTGGCGGCTTCTGTGGCTTCCATTATTCCCCAGATAGTACCACCTAAAAGGCCCAGGGTGATGGAGTCCTATTCTGAGTCTGAAGCTGAATCAGAGGAAGCTAGTACATCTTTCTCCTTAGATATGGATGTTTCTCAATCTATAGCGGCTACCAAAATGGAGTCGAAATACCTATTCGCATCAGAAAATCTTGATGCATTACTTAAAGCGGTCAGAGATACGTTAAAAATTGAAGACATTGAGGAGGCAAAATCTGTACAGGATGAACTATTTGGCATACTTAAAGCGAAAAAGAAAAGAGTGTTTCCAATAAACAATACACTTAAGGAATTGATATTGGAGGAATGGAGAGAGCCTGAAAATAGAATTTCTGTCTCTAAAGATTTCAAAAATCGTCTGATATTTGACGAAGAAGAAGTAAAGAACTGGAATGCTACACCCAAAGTAGATGTCCAGGTGACTAAAATCACAAAGAAGACTGATCTTCCATTTGAAGACGCCATTCAGCTTAGAGACCCGATGGATAGAAAAGCTGATAGTTTATTGAAAAAAGCATGGGAAGCCGCCATGCTTAATTTAAAGGTGAATATAGCTACGACTTCTGTTTCCCGTACTCTCTTTTTCTGGCTATCTGAATTAGAGAACCACATAAAAACTGGCACCTCAAGAGAAATGCTGCTGGATACTATTCCTATGTTAAAGTCTGCTACAGCCTTTATTGCGGATGCCTCGGCAGAGGGAGTAAGGTTCAGCGCAAAAGAAAGTGCCTTGTCAAATTCAGTAAGACGTGCCATTTGGTTAAGACAGTGGAGTGGTGATTGCAGATCAAAAGCCAAACTATGTAGTCTTCCCTTCCAGGGTGAATATGTATTTGGGGCAGAATTAGACGCCATTCTGGAGAGAGCGGCGGATCGTAAAAAAGGGTTTCCTGAAACAAGAACAAGTCAAAGGAAACAATCCTTTCGTGACCCAAAGGAGAAGAAGTTTCCATACAGAGGTAAAGGCAAACAAGGTAGATGGAGTTATTCCAAAGGTGGAAGAGGAAGAGGATTCCTACTCAGCTCCAGTAACTCATCATCTAACTTTAGAAAGCAATGACGCCAGAGTGGGAGGAAGACTGCTCCATTTCCGTCACCATTGGACCCAAATAACCTCAAACCCATGGGTCTTAGGGATTCTACTAGACGGTTACAAGTTAGAACTGACTTCTCTTCCTCCCAACAACTTCATAGTAACAAAACAGCCGTCGCAATCACTAACCTCCAGCTTATGGCAGGAGGTCCTGAAGCTAAAGACCATGGATGTGATATCTCCAGTACCCAAACAATCACAAGGGAAAGGTCATTATTCTCCTTTATTCCTCATAACAAAGCCAAATGGAACATTCCGTCTAATCTTCAATCTCAAAAATCTGAACAAGCATATTCTTTACAGGAGATTCAAGATGGAAACTATATGCTCAGCCACCCCATTAATTCCGCCAAATGCGTTCTTATGTACCATCGACCTAAAAGACGCATACTACCATGTGCCGATCTATCCACCATCTCAGAAATTCCTCAGATTTGCAGTAGTCACTCCGGAGGGAAACACAGCTTGTTTTCAGTACAAAGCTCTCCCGTTCGGGATCTCGTCCGCCCCAAGGACCTTTTCAAAAATCATGATAGAAGTAGTGGCATTTTTGAGATCCAAGAAAGTGGTGGTGATTCCATACCTGGACGACCTACTGATAATTGGTCAGACAGAACGGGAACTTATACAGCACAGGAATCTGACGATTACTACCCTGCAACAACTAGGCTGGTGCATAAACTGGGAGAAATCAAAACTGACACCCAGCAAAAACACAATATTCCTAGGCACACTTCTAAACACATCCTTACAGATGTCATTTCTTCCTCCCGAAAAAAGGGACAGACTCATTCAGAAGATACGCCACTTCCAACAACAAGACTGTTGCACAATAAGAGAAGCCATGAGAATGTTGGGGCAGATGACGGCTTGCATACAATCTGTTCAATGGAGTCAAAGTCATACTCGAAGATTCCAGTGCTGGATTTTAGAGGTTTGGGACAAGAACTCCCACCATCTAGACCAGAGTATCCAACTACCTCCAAGAGTCAAAATGTTCCTGAATTGGTGGACAGACATGTCACATTTAATGAAAGGAATACCTTGGCATCCATGGCCAATCAAAGTAATCCAAACAGATGCCAGTCGGTCAGGTTGGGGTGCGAATCTAGGAGACAAACTTCTTCAGGGTCGGTGGACTGTCTCCATTCAAAATCGGTCCTCAAATTACCGAGAACTAAGAGCGGTATGGGAGACCTTGAAAAACAGTGCCTCAGAACTCAAAGGACATCATGTGAAAGTCTACTCAGACAATATAACAACAGTGGCTTACTTGAAGCACCAAGGGGGCACAAGGAGCAAAGATCTCCTGGAGTTATCGGAAAAGATTTTTTGCTGGGCAGAAAAATATATCCTCTCGTTGAAAGCGATCCATCTAAGAGGAGAAAACAACAAGGTGGCGGATTTCTTAAGCCGGAATCACCTAGATCAAAACGAGTGGTGTCTGAACGACAATGTATTCCAAGAGATAACCAAGGTTTGGGGTCATCCGACGATAGATTTATTTGCTACCAAGACCAATTCCAGAGTAAGAAATTTCTACTTGCTGGACAGCACCGGGTCAGGCCTTCAGATGGACGCATTCAATCAGGTTTGGGACGCTCCTCTTATGTATGCTTTTCCTCCTATTCCACTGATTTCCAGAGTCATACAAAAGATTCGGGCGGACAAGGCCACTGTAATCCTAATAGTGCCATACTGGCCGAAAAAGAACTGGTTCCCAGCCCTAAAAGAAATGGCTCTAGCGGAACCGATAATTCTGCCTGTCAGAGAAGATCTCCTGTCCCAAGGTCCCATCTATCACCCAAACCCACGGTCTCTCAGTCTCTCGGCCTGGATCCTGAAAGGTCATTACTAAAGTCCAGAGGTCTTTCAGACAAGGTAATAACCACCATGAAAGCAAGTCGTAAACCAGTCACCTTTGCTATTTATAATAAAATATGGAAAAAGTTTATGTCATTTTGTGGTTCAAGTCAACCTAACCAAACATCTCCGAATATTTCTCAGATCCTAGACTTCCTACAGTCCGGATTTGACAAAGGGTTGAAGACCAGTACCCTCAAAGTCCAGATTTCAGCTCTAAGCGCTTTCTTTGATCATCCCTTGGCCGATAACAGATGGATCAGCAGGTTTGTAAAAGCCACATCCAGACTGAGACCAAATTATATACAGAAAATCCCATCATGGGATCTTTCTTTAGTTCTGAATTACCTTACTGGGCCACCATTCGAGCCTATGGAAGATGCTAACATAAAGGACTTGACCCAAAAATTGACCTTCCTAATAGCTATAACATCCGCTAGAAGGTTAGGGGAGATTCAGGCATTGTCGATTAGAGAGCCATACTTGAGAATCTCTGAGGATAGAGTTACTTTAAGGCTTGATAAAACCTTTGTTCCTAAAGTCTCTTCAGAGTTTCATCGAAATCAAGAAATTTTCCTTCCATCATTTTTTCAGGATCCAAAGTCTCCAAAAGAAGCTACTTGGCATTCCTTGGATGTCAGAAGAATCTTGCTGCATTATATAAAAAACACGGAATCATGGCGCCAAGATTCCAATATTCTCCTTCAGTTCGGCAACAAGAACAAAGGGAAGAAAGCATCTAAAGCCTCTATAGCCAGATGGATTCAGCTGATCATCAAAGGAGCATATGAGTCCCAGAATCTGACTATTCCTGAGCGAGTTAGAGCCCATTCAACCAGAGCTATGGCTACCACATGGGCAGAAAAGAGGGGCGCTTCCATCGAGGAAATATGCAGGGCTGCCACCTGGTCGAACCAATTGACCTTTGCCAAACATTACAGACTGAATATCCAGAATACCAAAGAATTAGCCTTTGGTAGAAAAGTCTTGCAAACTGTAGTCCCTCCCTAAGGAATTATTTGATAAATCTCCAGGTGGGCCGTCATGGGGGACGATATGGAAAATGGGAATTATTCTCACCGTTAATTCGGTTTCCATTAGTCCACCATGACGGCCCATGTATTTTTTCCCACCCCTAGAAATATATGTATATATATATATTGTTATGCTATAATGATATATTACTGTATATAGTGTATGTGAAATTTACATGCAATAAAGGGGTTGCATCCACTGCCGGTGTTATTATTTGGAAGACACTGGTATGTGAGTGCAAGGGGGGGGAATTTAACCTCTCTGCTTCCTGTCCCTACAGAGGTCAAGGGGTCAACCTCCAGGTGGGCCGTCATGGTGGACTAATGGAAACCGAATTAACGGTGAGAATAATTCCCATTTTTTCAAGGCAAATAGCGACACTCTATGATGTTTATCAGCTTACATAACATCTTATTTTTGGCATACTTTTTGTTTTTTTTTTATCGACTTTAGTGGACAACATTGTTTTTCATCCATTTTGGGCATTTATTAGTTTTTTTTCCCCCACATAGAGCTTATAATTAATTTAGTTTAGCAGTATGAATACGTGTTTGTGTGTTTTTGTTTGGTTTTTTTTTGTTTTTTTTTCCTTTTTTTTTTGAATCATATATTTGGGGCGAAACAAAACTCGGTCATAATATTTCATGTAATCTTTATGAAGGGACTGGAGAAGCCATGCCAAATTAAGAGACCATTGTGTGTTTTTTACAGGCTGTGTACAGTTGTTTGACAGATGGGTTAAACAACTAAAACCAACTGGTATAATTTTTTTATTTATTTTTTTTTAACAATGCTCTGTTACAGGTTTTTTTTTTCCAGTTCAGCAATTTGTGGCTGAAATGGTTATGGTCCAGATACCCCCACCCTGAGGATGAGGGGATTTGCAGAATGGGGCTGTATACAGTATTTCTGTGCCTCCCATAACAGACACAGCACAGCATAGGCAGTTATGGAAAAAATTGTAGATCCCTCTGCTATGCTGATTCCATAACAATTATTTGCCAGTGTGGAAGAGATGGAAACTCTGTATGATCTACAGGAGGTTACAAACATGTTAATGTATAGTTTTGTAAGAAACTCTTTACTCATTACAACATAACTTTTATGTAACTTGATATTTCCTTTTTTTTCTTTCTATGCAATAAAGTCACTGTAGGGGTCCTACCAAAGATTGATGGCTCTCCATGTATTAGTGACTAAGGATATATTAAGTACTAAGCCTATTTTTACCATATGGACAAAGCCCCATTTTTCAAATCTGACGTGTCGATTTTAAATTGTAATAACTTTGGAAGCCTTTATACCCAGTTGATTTTGAGAGGTTTTTTTTTCATTTTTCATTGTACTTCATATTGGTTAAAATACTTGAGTGATATATTTAGAATTTATTTTAATTTATTAATTTTAAATTTATTTTATTAAACTTTTGAATCTTATGACTATTTGTTCAAAAAATATATCACAGAAATTAATCAATAACATTCACCATATGTCTGCTTTATGTTGGCAAGTTTTAGATTTTTTTTTTTATTCTATAGGATGCTAGAAGGCTTTTATGTTTAGTAGCTATTTTTAAGAACATTTCCAAATTCATTTTAGAAAGGGCAATTTCATTACTCCAGTCATTTTAATTTAACCTAAACAGAAAATACCGTATATACTCGAGTATAAGCCGAGGCCCCTAATTTTACCACAAAAGATTGGGAAAACCTATTGACTCGAGTATAAGCCGAGGGTGGGAAATGCATTGGTCACAGCCTCTCCAGTATGTAGCCAGCCAGCCCCTGCCCCAGTGTATAAAGCTTGCCAGCCCCCGCCCCAGTGTATATAGCTTGCCAGCCCCTGCCCCAGTGTATATAGCTTGCCAGCCCCTGCCCCAGTGTATATAGCTTGCCAGCCCCTGCCCCAGTGTATATAGCTTGCCAGCCCCTGCCCCAGTGTATATAGCTTGCCAGCCCCTGCCCCAGTGTATATAGCTTGCCAGCCCCTGCCCCAGTGTATATAGCTTGCCAGCCCCTGCCCCAGTGTATATAGCTTGCCAGCCCCTGCCCCAGTGTATATAGCTTGCCAGCCCCTGCCCCAGTGTATATAGCTTGCCAGCCCCTGCCCCAGTGTATATAGCTTGCCAGCCCCTGCCCCAGTGTATATAGCTTGCCAGCCCCTGCCCCAGTGTATATAGCTTGCCAGCCCCTGCCCCAGTGTATATAGCTTGCCAGCCCCTGCCCCAGTGTATATAGCTTGCCAGCCCCTGCCCCAGTGTATATAGCTTGCCAGCCCCTGCCCCAGTGTATATAGCTTGCCAGCCCCTGCCCCAGTGTATATAGCTTGCCAGCCCCTGCCCCAGTGTATATAGCTTGCCAGCCCCTGCCCCAGTGTATATAGCTTGCCAGCCCCTGCCCCAGTGTATATAGCTTGCCAGCCCCTGCCCCAGTGTATATAGCTTGCCAGACCCTGCCCCAGTGTATATAGCCTGCCAGACCCTGCCCCAGTGTATATAGCCTGCCAGACCCTGCCCCAGTGTATATAGCCTGCCAGACCCTGCCCCAGTGTATATAGCCTGCCAGACCCTGCCCCAGTGTATATAGCCTGCCAGACCCTGCCCCAGTGTATATAGCCTGCCAGACCCTGCCCCAGTGTATATAGCCTGCCAGACCCTGCCCCAGTGTATATAGCCTGCCAGACCCTGCCCCAGTGTATATAGCTTGCCAGACCCTGCCCCAGTGTATATAGCCTGCCAGACCCTGCCCCAGTGTATATAGCCTGCCAGACCCTGCCCCAGTGTATATAGCCTGCCAGACCCTGCCCCAGTGTATATAGCTTGCCAGACCCTGCCCCAGTGTATATAGCTTGCCAGACCCTGCCCCAGTGTATATAGCCTGCCAGACCCTGCCCCAGTGTATATAGCCTGCCAGACCCTGCCCCAGTGTATATAGCCTGCCAGACCCTGCCCCAGTGTATATAGCTTGCCAGACCCTGCCCCAGTGTATATAGCTTGCCAGACCCTGCCCCAGTGTATATAGCTTGCCAGACCCTGCCCCAGTGTATATAGCTTGCCAGACCCTGCCCCAGTGTATATAGCTTGCCAGACCCTGCCCCAGTGTATATAGCTTGCCAGACCCTGCCCCAGTGTATATAGCTTGCCAGACCCTGCCCCAGTGTATATAGCTTGCCAGACCCTGCCCCAGTGTATATAGCTTGCCAGACCCTGCCCCAGTGTATATAGCTTGCCAGACCCTGCCCCAGTGTATATAGCTTGCCAGACCCTGCCCCAGTGTATATAGCTTGCCAGACCCTGCCCCAGTGTATATAGCTTGCCAGACCCTGCCCCAGTGTATATAGCTTGCCAGACCCTGCCCCAGTGTATATAGCCCCCCCCCTTCCCTGTCGTGCAGCACAACAGTACCGGATGGATCGCACAGAAGATCTACGGGTGCCGCCAGAAAGGCGAGTTTTGATTTATTTATTTTTTTGACTCGAGTATAAGCAGAGTTTGGGTTTTTCAGCACATTTTTTGTGCTGAAAAACTAGGCTTATACTCGAGTATATAAGGTACATATAAATTACCACCGCATTCAAGAAACTACAGCCTTTAATTTATTTAACCCCTTAGCGCTCCGTGGCGGATATATGATCACTGGTAAGGAATGCTGGGTTCCGTTCTGGTCCCCAGGACTGGCTTCAGGCATTGCCAGTAAGATGGCGTCTGTGAAGTCTTACTGGCACAGTGCCAGCCTATACAAGTCCATAGGCTGACACTGCAATACTTGTGTGTTGCAGGGTATTAGCAGAGTATTATCATGAACAAGCAATCAGATGATTGCTTGTTCATGTCCCATGGTGGAAAAAGTAAAAAAAAAAAAAAATGCTATTCAATAAAAAATAAAGTAATAAATCAATAAAAATGCTAGTAAGCCCCATAACATATGAAGAGACATAGAACCCAAACAAAGGCTAAATCATAACAAAAACCCCACATGTATAGTATCACCGCGTCCGTAACAACACGTAGAATAAAAGTAAATCATTATTGAACCCGTACGATGAACGCCATTTAAAAACTTTAAAAACGCCCACCAAAAATTATAATTTTTACCTATTCAATCTTACAAAAAATGCAATAAAAAGTGATAAAAAAAAAACATATGTACTCCAGAATGATACTGGTGCAAAGTACAACATGTCCCGCAAAAAAACAAGCCATCAACCAGCTCCGTAGCCAAAAAAGTAAAAATGTTATGCCACTTGGAAGACGGCAATGCAAAAATTATAGATTTTTTTTCCCGCCACATTACGGTTTTATTTGACAAATTTAGTAAAATGTAAGAAAATATATTTAAGTCTGGTATCCCCATAATCGTATCGTCCCATAGAATAAAGATGATTGTGAGGCTAAACGGTCAACACGAAAAAAAAAAAAAAAATCCAGTACAGAATTGATGCTTTTCTACTCCTGCCCTCAAAAACAAGTTCCTAAATTTTCAACAATAGGTGATACCAACCCCAAAATGGTAACACTGGAAAAAGCATCTCATCCCGCAAAAAAAATGCCGTCACATGGCCCAAATAACGGAAAAGCGAAAATTTTATAGCCTTCAAAAGGGGGCAACGAGAAAACTAAAATCCTGGCAGCTGCAGGGCGCTCCTTCCCTTCTGCACCTCGCTGTGCCCCCATAACACAAGTCACAGCCACATGTGGGGAGTCTTTTGTACTCGGGAGAAATTGTAGAACAAATTTTATGGTGGGTTTTCTATTTTTATCTTTTGGAAATGTGTAAATTTTGGGGCTAAATGAACGTATAACCGGCAAAATTTGACCATTCTAAATTTCACCTCCATTTTGATTCAATTACTATGAAGATCTCAAGGGGTTAACGATCTTCATAAACGCTGTTTCTGATAGTTTGAGGGGTGCAGATTTGTAAATGGATTGGTTATATAGGGGGGTTTGATGCTAAATATGTAAAATTTCATTCAAAACTGTATTTATCCCCAAAAGAGTAAATTCTGAAAATACGGAAAATCTCTATTCGATTTGTAAGCCGCGTGACATCAAAATAAATGTCAAAAATTATGTAAATGTAAAGTAGACATATGGGAAATGTTATTCAGCAACTTATTTAGGTGGTAAATCTATCTGCCTGAAAATGTAATGATTTTGAATTTCAAGAAAGTGAAATTTTTTAAAAAATTCATCATTTTTTTTCTTTCTTTGGAAAATAAACTCAAAACTTATCAGCCAAAATTTACCACTAAAATGAAGTACAACATGTGGGGGGGAAAAACGATCTCAGAATCACTTTGATAAGTAACAGTGTTCAAAAGTTATAACCATATAAAGCGACGCAAGTCAGAATCCAAAAGATGGGACTGGGCCTTAAACTGTAAAATGGCTGCATCCTTAAGGGGTTAAAATGGGTTTTAGGAGCTTTATTAACCCTTTATGTTTTCTTCAAAGTTAAAGCAAAATGGAGAGGAGAGCACAGTGGGGAGGTATGCAGCTGGGCAGTAAAGGGGTTAATTATATGTGGTGTTCAAGTGATTTATGGTGTGGAAGGTCACTGTAGGCATCTGATCGCCTTTCTCTGTGAAGGAGAATGAGGAGAACTGATATTGGATGTTTAACCGGGGAAAGCCTGTTTTCTTCTGTGATGATCAGTTAGTACAGACGGACAAATCACAGCTATCGCTTTGGGGGGGGGGACCTTTGATCCTGTCACCCTGCGTTTTTTTTAGGGTGACAGACGCCATGACGTTCCACAATGTAATCTCTGATTAGCAAGAGCAAAGATTCAAATGTAGAAAATTGCTAAAAAAAAAAAAGATTCAGTTCAACTTGCAAACTAGATCATTCTCCTCCGATGCTGCAGATTGAGTTTCTCCTCCAATATTGTAGGTAGATGTGGGGAACTGGAGGAGTGTCCCCAAACTGCAGAGCTATGAGATCTCTGCATTCACACTACTCTCTCCCTCTGCTGCAGTAACCAACCAGAAGCCCGCTACTACTCCTTGAGGCTGAGTGTCTGTGATGTGTTCTGTTAGGAGAACCTACACAGGAGTGCATCTTGGTGCTTCAAGTGCAGCTACAATCCTGGAACTCAAATGCATTTTCACTTTTAGTCAAGTGTTAACTGAAAATGGAAAATATACTTAGGAGATTAACTGTTTTCTGCAGGATTTCTAACAAATTGTTTGTTGTAGAAACATGCAGGAAATCCTACTGGCTGAAAATGGGTTGAGGGAAGTTTCCTTCCATCTATATTTGGGTTTATTCTTTATTGAAAGACGAGTTGCTGTACGGCTAGAAGTTGCTCCTAATAGGGTGAGCCAAAATTTTATGAAGAAAAAAAGAATAAATGTCTTGCAGTGTATAGTTGTACGTTTAAGGAGAAATATAAGTTATAATGATGTTGAAGACTATTAAGAGAAATAAGGATGTTCTGGGACTGATCTTTGAGACTGCTGTAATCCTCAAGCTTTTAGTGCAGCTGGTCCATGCTTGGGATGCTGGTAGAACTTATTTTAGCTTTTTGGGTGCTTTTGGGCTCCATCACCTCTGGCTTTTGCATGCACTTCTCCCCCCACCCCCCTTTCGCCACTTGCACTGCATTTCTTGTTTTACTTTTGTCTATTGTCACTCTGTCCTCCCAAAGATGATCACCGCAGCTATGGCTCGAGGTGGGATGGCAATAAGGTCGCGGTTCCCGCCCACCACTTCATCTGACACGCCTCCAAGCTCCACCCCAATGGGAGGATCACAGATCCCACAGGTATTGGCTGACTTGTGGGTGCCAGAGCTGTGACAGTCGCTGAGTCCCTCTTAATATGAAGCCGTTCATGGAGGATGGTTTTATGACCTGCCTGTTTTCTATGGGCTGTTCAGTAGCTGTCTCTGTAGTTTTCTGATGTTTTGCCTATTGAACTGTGCTGCCTAATATTAGTCTGTTAGCGTATGTAACTAGTGTAAGTGTGCCTGTGACCTTGCCTTTTCCTTACACCATAGAATAGCTACTTACAGTGTAAACTAATAAAACATTTCCATTACTCCCTGTATTTTAGCTGACCCTGGCATTTTCACCCCCTAAGGCAATTTTTTTTTTTTTTTGCTTTCTGCTTCTTGCACTACTTTGTTTGTTTGTTCTAGGTTTATAGAGGTTGTGGTGTTGTAGCTGGAGTTCATCTTGTGAGACACTGAAGTGCTGAAACCTTCCAGGAAGTATCTGGCTTGGTACATGGCTGCTCCATGTGCCTTGAAAACCACTTCCAGTTTGCTTTAGATGTATTTTGCATGATGTGGACTCCAGGAATCTACATTAAATCTATCCCTTGTCATCATTCACATTTCTTTAATACAGGTGGCTGGATGAAGATATCTTAAAAATTGAATATCTCCACAGTTTCACAAACTGATGCAACTAACTAGTACATGCATTGTTTAACACATTTCTTTTGCTTGTGATTTTGTGTTTTTTCCAATTGTAATTTTTCTTGCAGGTAAATCAAAGCAGTATTTCCTTAATGTCGTCGCCATCACCTGTACAGCAAGTACAGACGCCACAATCCATGCCACCACCTCCCCAGCCATCTCCACAGCCGTCACAGCCAATGTCTCAACCCAACTCCAATGTCAGGTGTGAAACTCTTCTTTATGATCCTGGTACAGAGGCTGCCTCTGATTTATCTTCTATAAAACAATGAATATGTGAGCAACTTCCTTTTGCATCATTTAGGTTTATTTTTATCTTGTGGTATGTACCTTCTGTCATGGTCCATTACCAGATCCTTGCATCTAAATGAATTTTAGACTGTATGCATTTTTTTTTTTTTTACGTTTAGGGTGCATTCATTTGTGGCATTGAAGAGAGATTGGCTTAATTAAATTAATACTTACATTAGTGTTTACAAAACACATCTGTTAAGGCAATGTTAACACATACGTTTGCGTTCATAAAATATGACTTATGTGTCAAGATAACTTAAATTTATTTGGGCAAATCTCTCTTCAGCTGTTGCAGTGCGTTTTGCGCCACGCATGAATGCACCCATAAAGCTTATTTAAAGGGGTTATCAGAGTTTATGGGGAGGGCTTTTTAAAAATAATAAACATGCACTTACCACCTCCGGCGCCGCGGTCCATGTGATCCGTGACCCCTGTTTTTTTACAAGGGCACAGAAGCTGCGCACAGGGAGCTTTCGGCCGGCGAGTTGGCCGGCTCCTCCCATCCGTCACTATCTCTCAGCATTGTAAGCGCTGGGAGATGGTGTCGGATGGGAGTTTCCGGCCGAGCGTCGCACAGATCAGACGGATCGCAGCATGGGACATTGGCAACGCTGGAGGAGGTAAGTTCACGTTTATAATTTTTTAAATGGCCCACTCCAGCCCGGCCCTAAATTATTAGTAAACTTGGATAACCCCTTTAAATCTTGGAAGCATATTGTGGACAGTGGATTACAGTGATGTACAGACCGCAAAAGCTGACCCGCAGCTCTTGTTCCACAGAGCTGGTAGCTTTACAGCTTTGAAGATGGTGTCAGGAGAGCAGGGGCTGGGAGGAAGGATTGCAGAGTGTAGTCTCTATAATACAGCTTGAGGTGCAGAGAGAAAGACAGAAATCTATACAGGATCACAGACTGTGATGGGGGAACTGATGGGAAAGGGGGGAGAAACTCTGCCACCCCTATTTTTTTTGCAGGAGACTTCTGCATCTACAGTGCTGCACAGACAGGAGGCTCTCCTGCTAGCTGCACATGTGGTCCACCGCACAGCCCCAGCAGCCCTTCTCCTCAAGCACTTGAGTAAAATTTCTTATTTACACAGTCTATCACCACACACACATATTTTCAGTGTGTGGAGATCAGAGCAGTCAGGCTGCTCTTAGGACGGGCAAACCTAAGGAGGATAACAAGGAAAATGCTGCATATATGGAAAGAAAGCAAAGTTGTGCTATATGAAAAGAGCCATTAATCTGGGAAAAATTTATTATTGGAGGGGTTCTTTTAATTCACCTCTGTGAGAAGATAAGACATTCCATAAAGTGTCTGTAAAGAGTTATGTCACAAGACACTTTACCAGGTTCCTTAATCTCTCAGCTGTCAGTGGATGAAGGACATAAAACTTATTCACACAAAAAAAAAAAGGACGCAGGGACATATTTCTTGACAATTTTTTTTACCCCTTTTTTCACATAGCATATCATTTTTATTTTATCAGTTTAGAGACTTGTGAGGGCTTTTTATCTGCGGGACAAATTGTACTTTCTACTGGAATCATTTTATATTTTGTTCAGTGTACAGGGAAGCTTGAAAAAAATAAAGTTGTGCCTTTTTTCTACTGGCTTTTTTTTTATACATCTTTTCCAGTGCAATCCAACTGATACCTCACCTTTGTAACTTTACTGACCCCACAAATAGAGATGCCAAATTTTATAGGTTTTATTCTGTTTTAATACTAAAAATTTTTTTTTGTTTTTTTTTTTTTTTTTACCAAACAAAATCTCAGTTTTTACATATTTGTATACCGATAACTTTTTCATACTTCAGTGTATGGAGTTGTAAGTTGTCAAGTTTTGCAAAGTTGACATTTTTATTGATGCCATTTTTGGAACTGTACATACTTTTGATCTATTTTTATTAAAATTGTATGTGTTGCTAAATAATGTCGAATCTGACATTTGGGCAGTGGGGGTTCGATGCCAAGAATAATTTTTTTTTTTTTTTAATGTTTTGGGATACTGAACATATTTATGATTTTACGTATTCCAGGGAAAGTGAGGAGATTTGAATCTTTTATTTTTAAAACTTTTTAAAATTATTATTTTTTTTATTCTATTATTTCAGGCCTCCTAGGGTACTTTAACTCTAGGGCTTCTGATTACTTGTACAATATTCTGCAATACAACTATATTATCTCTGGCAGACTGAAATGCAGAATCCCTAATGACTGCTATGGGTGCCATTAAAAGACTCCCAGATGTCATGACAACTGATTGGTGCCCTCCGATGCCATCATGGAGGTGCCAACCGGCATTTAAACATGGAAGGACCTAATTGGACCGCAGCAAAAATTAGCAGTTGTAAGGTCGTCTTCACACGGCCGTGTGCTCATCCGGACTGGATCCTGGATGGGGAAGGGAGGTGGAGTCGGTGCTTCTCACCCCTCCCCTCTCCATTGAAACAAACTATGCCATCTGTCTCCGGCACACATAGACTTGTGTAAAACTGAACTGTTTTACAATAATCCACCATAAACATTATTTTAATAATAATATATTCCAATATAAAAACCTTCTGGCTTTAACTTCCCTCCCCTCCGCTCCCATCCTCCCCTCCGCTCCCATCCTCCCCTCCGCTCCCATCCTCCCCTCCGCTCCCATCCTCCCCTCCGCTCCCATCCTCCCCTCCGCTCCCATCCTCCCCACTCCAGCCGGGTGAAAGGAAACAAAGCTCTCGGAATGCTTTAGTCCCAGGCTGTAATGATCAGCAGTGCGGTGTCTGTGCTGAAGCTTTATTGATAATCCTTGGTCCAATTACAGCAAAAAAAAAAAAAGTGAAACTCCAATTGTCACTGGGGCAAACATTTTTGGTCTGGATCTACAATTATATACAGTTTCGACTTGCATACAAATTCAACTTGAGAACAAACCTATGGACCTATCTTGCATGTAACCTGGGGACTGCCTCTATATCACAAAGTTTCCTATCATCTCCACTATTGATTTCTAACTTTCTAATATAATTTTAGTTACAATGTGAACATGCGTGTTCCAGCCCTTCTTCTAAATTTACACTTTAAATTTATCTCTGTATTGATATATTGGGATAGTAAGTCAGGTCAGGGGTAGTTCCCTGTAAAAGCGCTGGTATCATCTCAGCATGTGATAATTCACTTACTGTAGCACAGTTGCAGGTTGATAAATAGGTTTGTTGGGAAATATCCAGTATAAAATGTATTGATTTTTATTGTTGCTACTTCTATACTTGGTGACGATCCTATCAGTGACTGGCAGCAGACTGCCACTATGCATACAGAGGTAATGCCAGTCGCTGTAGAAATGGGTAAATACCAGATTTCTGATTTCAGTACCAGTATTTATGCTACTTTGACATTGACACATGCAGCCCACTAGAGAGGAGGGGTGAGCGCTGCCCCTCTCCATAACGATGCACAGCGCCCTGCCAGATGTATGGGGAAAGATGGAGCATGCTCCAAGGTACAGTGCCACGTGTGTACCACCACCGGGGTCCATAGCTGTCTGTGGGGACATATATTCTCCCAGATATATGCCCCCACAAAGGCCGTGTGAAAGGGGCCTTACTGTAGCTTATGATTGTGAATACCAAAACTGAAGCTGGCCATGAAAAAGGAAACCTGTAGACCTGTTACCACCTCCATCAACTCCAACTCTTTGATTCCTTTAATAATATTTAACTAATGTCCTTATTTTTGCATCTATTGTTTTAGGGTATTTTCAGTATCCAATATACTTACCAGGTCACCTATAAGATTTAGATGGAAATTACCCTAAAATTATGAAAGTATGGTCTCTACTGCCAAATAAATAGTCTTGGGCTGGACCAGACAGCCTGGCCCTGCAGTTCCAATAGAGATCTGGAAAGGAGTCCTCAGTTAATGTAATAAGGCCCATTATGTCTCAGTGCCTTAAATAATAATTTTATGCTTACCATCATAGGTTCTGAATCGCAATGAAATAATCTGGCATTTCATAATCTGTGCTATATTTTACTTCTCTGCAGCGCAGGGACAGAGAGCGCTTCTGGTGTTGCAGAAACCCAGCCGTATATGGAGAGGAGGACATGCTCCTTCCATTTAGAGCATTTCTCTGTATCCAGACTGTGGTGGATAGAAGGACCTGCTGGCATCTACACGGACTACGTGTTACTGCAGATTCACTACATACGGCTGCAGATGCCGTCACGTCCTCCTCTCCATATACTCACTATAGGGGCAGAAGCGCTTACCATCCTGCGCTACTGAGAAGTATAATATAGCACAGCGCCGGATGAGAGCATTGTGTGACTCCCCAGCAGAAATCCCCACACATCGCAGATTATGAAATGCAGAGAGCTAGATTTTTCTAAAGTTATTATTTATGGCACTGGGACATTGGGGGGGGGGGGGGGCTTATTATAATAATTTGGGACTAGTTTTGAAATTTTGAACAACTTTAGCTACAACTCTCAAAATGGAAAGCACAGCATTTGTGACGCCACAGGAATAGTTATATGCTGAAATAAACCAAGTTACACATACATACCATGCAAAGCGGCATTTCATAAAGAGAGTTGAAAAGATACTCATGTGTTTGTTGCTTTTGTTTTTTTCAGTTCAGGTACAGCGCCCTCCCCAAGTTTTATGCCCAGTCCTTCTCCACAACCCTCTCAAAGCCCCGCTTCTGCCCGAACACCTCAGAATTTTAGTGTGCCCTCTCCTGGACCTCTCAATACTCCAGGTAAGTATTGCAGCGTCTGCCCTATAGCAATGTTAATATGTTAGCAACGCAGACTAGTCTTGTTTCTATGAGAGAGCCTAAGGGTGCTGTCACACAGTGCGTCCTTGGTGCGTTTTTAAACACACTGAAAAAAAAAATGTTACTTTGTTTTTCATGGCTTGTAAAACTTAACTTGATAGGTTACTTTTATTTTCTTTTTATTTACAAAATTGGCCAATAAATGACTGCAAATGTGTTTTTTTTTGTCATTTTTCCAATTTAAAATTTTTTAGAAATGTTATTTTGTACCATTAGAAAACCTCTTTTTAATATACATATGTGGTGAATATCTGCCACATTTTCTATTTTTTAATTTTTTTTTTATTGTACTTATGTGTTATCTCATGGTCATACAGGAAACCCAAACTCTGTGATGAGCCCTGCAAGCACCAACCAATCAGACGAACAGCAGTATTTAGAAAAGCTGAAACAACTCTCCAAATATATAGAGCCTTTACGACGAATGATTAATAAGATTGATAAAAATGAAGGTGAGTAATTACACATTCTAGTTCAATGGTGGTGAACCTATGGCACGGGTGACAGGTGTGGCCATTTCTGTGGGTTGTCACCCCAGGACAAAGTTCACCAGAATGGAACAAATCCACCAAATCTCTCATAGCTATTTTACAGCGACACTTCATTGGCTGTTTGGAACTGCGGGAAAAGTGAGAAGGTGTGGACATAAGTGCATTATCTTTGGAGGTCCTACTACTGGACCTTCAATTCTTCCTATACAGAGAGACCCTGAAGAGAAGCTACAATGAAAGTCTGAATTTGCCCTCCTTCTTTCAACTGTATTGGTGGCCTTGGGCTGATACGGTTGAAGGATGTAGAAAAACAGGTAGCAGTAAGTTACTGCTTAAAATGTCATGTTGGCACTTCACGGTAGATAAGTGGATTTTGGTTGTAGCTTGGGCACTCGGTCTCTAAAAGGCTCGCCATCACTGTTCTAGTTGCATCCTTTTAATCTTACGATTAATTTTGGATTTATGCTAAATGTGCTGTGTGCATTTGACAATTTTTACAAAAACCTGTAAAAAACGTTACAAATGCCACTCTCTTTCAGACCGCAAAAAGGATCTAAGTAAAATGAAGAGTCTCTTGGATATTCTGACTGATCCGTCTAAGAGGTATGAGCATGATGTCCTCCAAGAACTTTTCTTTTCCCAGCCATACTTACCGTATTTGTAACTTAAACGCTTATTTGTTTTCCTGTTAAAGATGCCCCTTACAGACCTTGCAGAAATGTGAAATTGCGCTGGAGAAACTGAAGAATGACATGATAGTGGTAAGCACTGTCTCTCACAACAGTTGAGGTTGTTTTCGATTTCTATAACAAACTTAACCCCTTAAGGACCTAGCCCCTTTTTTGTTTTTTTTTATTTCTATTTTTCACTCCCCACAATCAAAAATCCAGTGAGCCCTCTCCATGCACCCGCAGCCGACTTGTGACGTGCTATTACGTCACGGGTCGTAAAAAGGTCTTCCCATTTCAGCAAATAACTTTTCATTATACAAACAATAAAATTTATCTAATTTTCCAATATACGTTCTGTGTGCCACTCGTTATAACCCACAGCTGTGATTACTCTCTATGCTACTAATGATTTGTGAACCGGTGTGACCATGGTCACATTTCGGTCCACTGGAAGTAAACCTAGAAGTTTTCTATAGAGAGACAGCAACCAGAGATCTATAAAACGGTGAAGAATTGATACAGAAAGTATATTGAATGATTGAATAACATTTTATTACATACAATAACATTAATTTGCCAAAATGGAAATACCCCTTTTAATGCTTAAAGATGCACTACTACCCTGACCACAGTATCAAAATAATCAGTTTATGGCTACACTGGTTGAAAATACTGTGGATTTTTAACAGGTGGAAAATCCACATTGTCCATAGTAACAGCAAAGTGTTGAAAAAACACAAATCATGCATACCTTCCATGCTGATTTTTTACAATATCTCATCCAATCTCACAATACCTATTTGTGGTTATGTTCTCATCTAATGTTCTCCTGGAGGAATCAAGCCTTCTCGTTTTTGTTTTTTTTTTTTTCTATTTCCCCAGACAACACCTCCTCCACCTGCTGTTCCATCCACGAAGCAGCAGTATTTGTGCCAACCATTGCTGGATGCAGTTTTGGCAAATATTAGATCACCTGTTTTTAATCACTCTTTATACCGAACGTTTGTACCAGCAATGACTGCTATACATGGGCAGCCTATCACGTAAGTTAATACATCCTTGCAATGTTGCAGTATTGATATCAATGCATATAACTTGTCTAAGCAGCAACTAGATGATGTTTTCCTTCCTGGGAGGCTAGCTGACTCCTCCATTAACCTGTCAAACATGTTAACTATTTGCTTTTTTTTTTTTTTTTTTTATGAATTTTTTTTCTGCCTACTATTATTCCTTTTCTGTTAGATTTAAATGGAACCCTATCGGCTAATGAGTTAGTTCGTGCACCTAGGTCATGCCTTCAGCACTCGGAGCACCGCTATTCCCGCCTCCAGCACTTCCCTCTGCGTGTTGTGCCACACAATCCACAAGAAAAATCTGCTAGATATAACCCAGGCAGGAATAGCTGCGCTCAACGGTGTGGAGTACTCAACCTTGGGGCACCGACCACCTTCTTGGAATACAGGATAGGGCTAGATTCAAACTGCTGTTGCCCACCGTACCGAAGCACGGTGGGCACAAGGCAGCGAGAGGAGGAGAGCGCTGCTCACCCCCGGCCCTCTCCATAGGGATGTATGGCGCACGGCGTCGTAGTACGGAAAAGACATGTCCTATCTTTTCCTGGGGTACAGAGTGGTACGGTGCCGCAAGTGTGCTGCACCGTGCGCCCATTGCCGTCTATGGGGGACGTATATCGGGCGTATATACGACGACCGTATATACGCCCCCCATGCGGCAGTGTGAATGTAGCCTAAAATGAAACCTGCTAAGGGCAGGGTGTACAGTCTGTTTAGAAGTTGAATTCTAATTAAGTTTTAATTCAAATGACAACCCTATCCCCCCCCCCCTCCTATCATTGTTCCTACAGATTTTCTACCAAGTAGGTAGGGTATGTAGTATATATTGGATGTGGGTGATATTAGCTGCTTCTGTGCTACCTAGTGTCAGTGGTGGGGACTTCAATAAAGAGAGATTATATGGTGACACTGTACCTAACAAAAATTGCTAAGATGCATATAAATACTAAATTTTGTTGGAGAGAAAAAACAATCTACCAACAAAATAAAGCATGATAAACCAGGGACGCTTACAAATATATCCAGGCACCATGACTGTAGTAATCTTATATTTGTTATCACTGGCCTCCTTACTTCAAAAATCACTTTTACAAATTATGCTAATGAAACTAAGGGGCTCTGAGTGTTTTCAGAGCCCTTCAGTACTGTAGCTTCACAGACTGTTACAATGAGCAGAGCAGGTCTCCACTCCCCTGCACTACTTTATGCTGCTAGATTACACATTTAGGGGTAGGAGGGAGAAAGCATGGGGAGGTTGAGATATTGTGCTCATTGTAACAGCCTGTGAAGCTACAGCACTCGGGGGCTCTGGTAAAGCCCTCTTAAGCCCTTTGGGCTAATTAGCATAATTTTGAAAGTTGTCTTTAGAAGGAAGGAGGCCATGGGTAACAAATCTATAAGAAGATTACTACAGTCATAGTGCCTGGATGAGTAAGTGTCCCTGGTATATCATGCTTGATTGTAGATTTTCTTTAAATGGGATCTGCTACACTTTATTACTGCACTCAAGTATTGGCTAAGGCAGATCATTAGCTCTTGTGTTTCCTATTGAGTAAGTAATGTCGTATTACACTCATGGCTACCTGTAGACACAATTTTAAATATAATTTTTCTTCTGTAAACTATTGATCTCCTTAAAACATTCCAAGAGCAACATTTCCCAATGAATGTGCAGTAGTTTTACCAGTTGTTTTGTCTGAATCGCAAAACATTAGCTGCACAGAAAGCCAAATAAGATTGAGATTTACCTTGTAATAAATAGTCGCTCATCCAGTCTTTCATTCAGGAAAATGTCACTTATTCAGGGATATTGTCATTTCTAGAGCTCAAACAGTCCTTCCTCGAAAGAGAAAATATGAAGATGATGAGAGACAAACTATTCCCAATGTTCTCCAGGGGGAGGTTGCTAAATTGCACTCCAAGTTCTTGGTAAACCTAGACCCTTCTCACTGCAGTAATAATGGAACAGTCCATCTCATTTGTAAATTAGGTAAGTAGTGACTTAACAGCTCTGTGCTTTTCCTGTTTTTATTTTTCCCTTGTTGTTTATGAATAAATCCATTTTAGTTTTGCCACTCCCTGTTTGTAATGGGCTGTGTCCCTACACACAGTTGATGGTGTTTAGGGCTTATTCACACAGGCATATTTTATCAGACGGCACACAGCTAGACAAAATGAATTTTTTAAAGGGACAATGGCCATTCCTTACCGTTAGAAAATAGAGAATCCAAAGACAAAAAGTATAGAACAGTATATCCTGATCTAGTTTTGGAGGCCAATCCAAAGAAGGATCATTTCTGTTGTAAAATGTATACTAAAGGGATACTTCACAATGGGGTCACCTTTTTCTGGTAGGATTAGCAGTAGTGAAATAATAAAACTACTACATGCACCAGTAGCTTCTGCTGAAGCATTGTATCAAGTTTATCAATCTACATGACAAAAATCCATCCAGTCTTTTATGTGTGTTTCTGTATATTTTATTTTAATAATCCAGATGATAAAAACCTCCCAAGCGTGCCTCCGCTGCAGCTAAGTGTTCCAGCAGATTACCCCGAGCAGAGTCCCCTGTGGATGGACAATCCACGGCAATATGGTATGACAGACTGAAGTGTAACAAAACGTGTAAAATAGAACCGTTCTGATATTGATGACAAGTAATCTATTATTTATTTATTTTTTTTATAGAGGCAAACCCATTTCTGCAGTCTGTATACCGCTGTATGACCTCAAAACTTCTCCTCCTTCCGGACAAGCACTCTCTCACAGCCCTGCTGACAACCTGGGCACAGAGCATTCGGCAAGCCTGCCTCGCAGTGGCATAGTCACAGCCCGGGACTTTTCTTTTACCTTTGCCATTAAAGGGAGCGCATTGTCTTTCTTCATTACAGCTCTGTGGCTACATTCATAGTATAAAATAGGCACCTTACGGTGGCGAGCATCTAGTGTAATATTAGTGGCCGAGCATGTGATGGAACATATAGAACAACAAATGCTTGATGTCATCAGGCATAATTTGTACATATGTTTTTGCATTTTGTTTATTTTAATAAATCAGAGTTGCCCTCCTATGTGTCTAATGTACTATTATTAACATGGTAGGCAATCACTAACGCAATCTTTCCTTTAGTCTCTAGCTGACATGGTGTTACCATTTTGCCAATTACGGAAGGGACAATTAGTGTTTGAAGGACGCTTTCATACTTAACAAGCACAAAAAAAAGCAAAATTGTGAAAAAAAACTACCTATCATGATCAATTGAATCTATTTTGCATCAAACTAAGTTTTATTTAAAGGGGTTTTAGCAAATTTAAATGTTCTCTCCTAGCCCATTGGTAGGTGACAATCTGGTGGTGATACAAGCATTTGAGACCCACACTGATCAATCATGAGACTGGCTGTCCCATGCTGCTTAATGGCACCTAGGTGTATTGAATTAATATAACAATTTATCATCCTTTGCTCCATGGATAATGGAATAAAGCATGTATATGCAATAGGAAACCTTTACTCCCAAAACACATCATGAATGGAAACCATGGAGAAGACGGTGTGCAAAAGCATTAGTTGGCCGCAGTAAGCCATACTTGCAGTCAGGTCGCTGAAATATCCAAGGATGCAATGCTCGCCTTTACATCTACAGAGATATAGAATCAAATATTCACTTACTGTGCTAACAGTTGTACTAGATATTGATGAAAATGTTTTTCTGCATACCTAGGAGTATTTTGCCTGGCATATGTAGAAAGCGGAGACACAGTTTTAAATCATCCTTGGCTGGGCCAGGCATAATTTTTTTTTTTTTTTTTAATGGGGCTTTCCCTTTTTCCAATATCTCTACACTGCTCAAAAAAAATAAATGCCACATCCTGGATCTCAATGAAATATTCCAGTTGCATTCCTTTATTGATCACATAATGGAATGTGTTGAACAATAAAACATAAAAATGATCAATGAATATCCCAGGGACGTCTGGATTTGTGATAACTCGAAATCAAAGTGAAAAATAACATTTCAAGCTGATCCAACTTTAGTGTAAATGTTTGAAGAGGTCACCCTAAAAAAAAACTCTAGGAGCTAAAGTAAGCAGCTCTGAGTGGTACCAAATTATTAGCTGTCTTAAACTGCTAGCTCTACCAGAAACTTCCGATAAAGCTAGTGAACACTGCACTGCCATACCCTCAGAACACCAGATAGAGCTTACAGTGGTCTGTGGCGCTCCCCTCTCTTCTGCTTCTCTCCCTCTTTCACACCGTAGGCTGGCTGTGACCCGCAGGCTTCACCGCCTCATGAATACGATGGACCGCTGTAAGCCTGGTATGGCAGTGCAGTGTCTGCTAGCTTTATCGGAGGCTTCTCAGCAAGCAGTTTAACACTGCTAATAATGGGGTAGCACAAGGAGCTACTTCCTTTTTTTTTTTTTTTTTTTTTTTTAGGGTGAAGGGTTCACTTTAAGAAATGAGGCTTAGTTGTGTGTAGCTTCTATGATCAGGGCTGTGGAGTCTGAGTTGGGACAAAAAATAATCATTTGTAGATCATAGTGGAGACTCTCCGTGCAAACAAAAAATACTCTTCTTCCTGCACAATGCTGCAGCTTCTTTTCTCCATGTACCATGAGCACTGAAGACTTACCTATTCTTTCTATATTCTGCAGGGGTGGCAGATACCACAGAGATTGGAGACAGGTTATTTGGTTTTAAAACTGTCTACACCATTTTTACAGTTGTACGGTCCTCATATTTTGGGGTACCATTCATTAATTGCTGTGTGTTTGTATTTTTTAAATTAATGAAAAAACTGAGTTATAAACTGCTCCCTTTGCAGTTGATAATTACTCTCCCTCAATTTGTGTTCCTTGAGGGTGGTCTGTTGTGCCATCTTCTGTGCTGGGTCCTGGTACATCTACATAGTCAGGACACATAGGGGAAAGGATCTTGGAACAGCGAGAACTTCAGATGCATTCGCTGCTACCCGACCTCCTGCACCATTGAACGCTTCCATTAGTTATGGAAGAGCTCAATGTAAACAGCAGGGTGCAGGCTAAAACCTGAAACTTGACAGGCTGCATGTGGCCCATCACCCATGGGTTGTGCACCCCTGGTCTAGGTATTTATAGGAGATGAATGTGGCTGCACTTTATGTACATGATCTGAAACTAAGCTTCTTTGCTACTGATCAGAGGGGGAAGCATTGGGCAGCAATCCCCACTCATGGTAGAACTGACCAGGAAACAGGGCTGTGGAGTCCAAGTAAGTGACCATTTTGGTGGAGTTGGACGTTCGGCTTAACTAGTCCACAGCATCTGGGCCCTGCTCCAGATGTACTGAGGGATCTCCTCTCAGATCTGGATTAAAGCATCAGTCAACTACCGAATAGATAATAGTCAAACATATCATAGGTGGTTGGAAGGAGACATGATGTCCCAGATGTAACTTCTTGCCACAGCTCACATTTATGTTGATTCCCAACTGGACAGGTCAATTTTACAGAAGAGTAATTGATCTTCATACACTGCTCAAAGTCAATTCAAAACCTATGTGTTCATAGGAACCTATATATTCATCACATTTTCCATCAAATTTCAAAAGTAAAGTATCAGGTGAAGTTTAGATCGTATGTTACCAAATTTCTGAAACAAAGTATAGTACAACACAAATACACTAGGTTAATAAACGACTCGGTCAGTACTTGGCTTGAGGTGGATTTTACCCCGTCCACTTAGATGAAATACAAACATTAGCAACAAAAACGACACAGAGGTCCACAACATTTTGTATAGTAAATTTAGATACACACAGAAGAAATATACAAAGTGTGGATTTTAATTCTGAGCATTGTCTCACTGTTTACCCCTCCAATTAAAATACACTGCAGCATAAAAAGATTTATATAAAAAATATACAGGTCAGTCTTGGTGCGGTCTCCGGTATTCAGTGAGTAGAGTCATGATGGCTGCATAGCAAACATATACAAAAAGAAGCAAGACTGTGCAGGATATGGGTCCCATAGACATCACTTTGCCACATACAAAGTAGAGAAGAAGTAAATACACAAGGACTCGATAATTGGCAAAGAATCGGAGACGTATTCGGGGAACTGTTGGGTCATATGTAATATTTGATGGCATGGGGCTCATTCTCTGTGTAGTGGGTTTGCTGATCAGATGATAACTACAAAACCTTCCCAGAAAGTCTTGTCTTGCGCATAGCGAGTCAAAAGTATTGCCGAACTAGGAGAAGTAGAAGAAGTGATGAACAAAACAAGAACAACCACAGGGTTTAAGCGAGACCTAAACTATTGGGTTTGCAGGACCTTACCCTTTCATTCAGCACACAGGAAAGCTGGTAGAGGAGTCGCACTAGTGCAGCATTCTCATAGCTACGGATCGGCTGGAGCTCAGGATCACCCTGGTACTGGATGTCAAACTTGCGTAATCCATTTATTACCTGAATTAAGAAAACCAGAAATATCCAATAAGGAAAACAGTTTACACACGTTTCTCTATAAAAGGATTGATCGTATGAATTATTAAACCCTTAAACGCAGAGGCCCTTTTTCTTCCATTTTTTACTCCCTCCCTTCAAAAATCTTCAACTTTATTTTTCCATGTAAAGAGCTGTGTGAGGGCTTGTTTTCTGCGTAACAAATTGCATTGTGTTCTATAATATTCCATACCGTGTACTGGGAAGTGTGGAGAAAAAAAAAACGCATTTGCTAGATTTTCTTGTGGGCTTGGATTTTACTGTGCGCCCCAAATAACATGTCTACTTCATTCTTTGGGTCGGTACGGTTTTATGGTTTCATACAAAAAAATATCTTTATTTTCCCCATGTCCTTGAGCTAATAACTCTCATACTTCGGTGTATGGAGCTGTGGGTGGTGTAAAAGTTTGACTTTTGAGGACATTTTCAATGTTATCATTTTAAGAACAATATGGCCTTTTGATCACTTTTTATTGAATTTTTTAATATTTTTCTAAATGGCAAAAAAGTGGCATTTCCTTGGTTCTAAGGAAAAGGTGGTGATTTAAAATTTTAGGTTTTTTAAATCTTATTTTCAATTTTTCTTTACTATTTTTCAGACCCCTGGGGTACTTTAACCCTAGGTTGTCCGATTGATCCTACCATATACTGCCACACTACACATCATTCATTACAGTGTGCAAATCGCACAAATGTAATAAATGGGTTAAAACCAGACAACCTCGGGTCTAACCAGGCTGACCCAAGGCTGTCATGGCAATCAATACCCCACCCCCAAGATTACCTCACAGGGGGCAGCGATTGAATCCAAGATGGCCATGCATTGCTGCAATATAAATGCCTCCGGCAGCTTTGCCTGTGGCATTTGCATGGTTAACACCTGTGTACTGTGGCAGCTCCGACCGTAGGCGTTTCCAGTTGGCGTTTGCTGCAACATGCCCACATTGATGGAGGTTCAGCCTGTGAGCCCTCTCCATACACCCGAAGCCAACATGTAACTAGGATTGCACGATGCATCGAAATCTTGGTACCTGTATGATACTTTCAAAGTGTTTAACCCTGTAATGGAAAATAGCGCCCAAAGTCAAAAATGCCACTTTGCCATTTTGAAATTTAAAAAAAAAAAATTCAATAAAAAGTGATCTAAAGGTCATAGAGTCCTTAAAATGGTAGCATTGAAAATGCTCTGGGGGCCACACAAAGGGAAGGTTGGATTTAAGAAAAGCCATTATGAATAGAAAAGGGGGCAGAGAGAGTTTCATTAATTTTCACCATGGGTGAGAGGTT
Source organism: Engystomops pustulosus (assembly GCF_040894005.1). NCBI lineage: Eukaryota > Metazoa > Chordata > Amphibia > Anura > Leptodactylidae > Engystomops > Engystomops pustulosus. Next base: position 81,774,208 of record NC_092411.1, read on the forward strand.
GTTGTACAAAGAAAGTTTTGCGGTGAAAATTGGGCCCAATCCTAAGTTAACCAGGGTTTCTTTCAGAGAAGGCCATGAGATCCGATCAAAAGGTCTTCTCTGCGTCCAAAGAGATCCATCAAGGTAGTGTTGTGGGCTTCCCTGCCAGGCACGAACCCTACCCGATCCTTATGGATAAGACCAGGCAATAGAGGGTTTAGTCTATAGCTATAAGCTTTGCAAAAATGTTTAGATCAACATTAAATAGAGAGATGGGTCTATAGCTGGTGCATGCTTGAGGGCCCTTGCCTGGCTTGGGGATGACCACAGCATGTGCAGAGGTGGCCTGCAGGGGGAAGGGGCATTCCAGGACCCATTAAAAAAATGTCTTAAGCTGTAAAATTGAATAAATCAAAATATAGGGCACAGGGTATGTTCAAATAGGACATTTTTAGCCGTATAGCAATTGTGAAGTGGGTTAAATAATGTTCAAAGTTTTCAGCATTTTAAATATATTTTTCAGAATTTTTTGCCTCTCCAACATTGGTTAACTAAATCCAGCAGAGTTTACTGAACACTGGGAGGAGTTTTATCAGAAGCGTGAGAACCTAAACTTAAAGACTACTATATATATGGATGGAAAAAGATCACTTAGGGCACATTTGTTACCTGCATTGAGAGATTCCCTCACATTGTAGTCACATTCAGTGATGTCCAAACGCATGGTCTCATCTGACTATATAGAAGAGGAACGCTATCAAACCCCGCTTAGAGTAGATCCCCATAGACTTTCTAGAAACTTGCTATCCCTGATATGAACCTAGGACCATTGAAAATAGAAGGGATGTCTACCATAAGAGACATCTACACAGGGGAGGAACTAGCTTCAAACAGAGCAATAGAAGCTAGATTTAAGGTCACATGACCTTTTCAGATACCTTCAAATTAGAAGCTACTTAAGAGATAAGGTACTTGAACCGAGTCTGTATTAAAATGTATATTAGTTGATAAAAAGCATATGAGGGGTATTTAATTTTTCTATAATCTGTAACAAGTCATTAATGCCAAAACTCCCGTATATGATCAAGTGAGAAAAGCTATACTGAAAAGCAGTGGAAACGCTCTCACATTGACACATAGGTCATTACGAGGTATCTGACAACAGGAAACGATTGCCAAGACTAGAATGAGGTGATATTTTACCCCATCGAGACGTCACCTTTTATACCCCAATTTAGAGCCATGGTGCTGACGGCATTGCGGTGACAGGATGGTCTGCCCAGGATAACACCACTTTGGAAATTGACAGAGCAGATCATATCTCACATCAAGGGTGAACAATTTATTCTTAAAGCAGCCACAACCATGTTACTAATCAATGTAGCAGAAAGCCCGACCAAACTCAGAATAATAACAAATATACTAATGGCTACTAAACTTGGAAGACACACCAGTAACTCCTTATGTGAATGAGGTTTTGTCTCAAGTTAACACCAATTGTTCTTACAAAAGAGCAATTGCACTGCAAAAAGATCACTTTCCCCAGTTCTCATCCCATTGGAACAATCGGATCAATGGTCAATACTACAAGAAAAAGTAACATGGACATCGGTACAGCCACATGTCTGATAAAGGTCGATTCTTTTTGTATATTCTGTTTTTGTATTCTATACAATGCTTGTTTATGAGATAAGTTTGTTGCGAGATAATTATTCCAGATGTGTGAGGTAAAACTGTTCTAGTTGCCCATAGAACTAATAAGAGCTCAGTTTAATTTTATAAACTGTTTAGGTAAAATGAATTGGTTGGTTATAATGGAAAACTAGAACAGTTCTGCTCTCTGGAACTTATGATAAATGTGTTTCCCTTGTCTGACTAGTACAAATGGTACAGCTTCAATGTAGGATTAGTTTTCCATTGACTACTGAGCTCCTATGAGGGTTAACATCTACCGGTAAGTTGCTTGCCAGCTCCTCACCTATTGCAAAGTGCTAGCAGTGGATACTGAGAAGGTTGGAGAGGATTCACATCCTTTTACAGTATGGCACCACAGTAGATAAGCTTTGTATGAAAAAGTTATTGTACTGCGACGAATGTTTGCATGTTTCCACGTCCAATGTAGGGCAATTTTCTTTACAAATATGACCCAGAAGCTCACAATTCCTTACCCCCAGGAAGCTCATAATCTTACCTGCTGTCTGCCTAGTGGGGTCAGATAAACACCATTTTCATTTTGTATAAAGTCAGGCAATTGATTTCTCAGGCTTTCATCCTGTGCATTCCCAAAGTTTACGGTAAGATGACTGAGCTGGGCAGAATTCAGCTAAAAAGATATTGCAAATATTAGTCAAAACAGCCTTTACATGATGCATTAAAGGGAGTCTGCGGCTTTGTATGGTCACAATTACTGGTATTCCTGGAATGTAGCTGGCCTTTAGTGAAAACCACAGCATTGAACATAGAGCAGAGGGAAGCGGTTGTGCTGAGTAAAAGTGTCATGCTTCTGGTTATACATTACAGCAGAGGATTGAAGTTGAGGAGCAGTGTAAATGCAGAGATCAAAGACCACAGCAGTGTGAGGACAATCTCCCGGGTTGCTCCAAGTTCAGCTCATATGGTCAAAACCATTTGTAGACTCCCAATAAATATCAGTCATCAGTTTGAACATAACTACAGTATGATATACACATACTTACCCGAAAAACCTGACAGAGATACTCCAGCGCTTTTTCCAGATGTTCGTCAGTTTTCCGAATACTGTCGTATCCTGCCTCATCAAGGTCATTCCCTGTGTAAGTGTTGTTATGATCCGGACTGTTCAGCCCAAACCAAGAGAACAGAGACTGGCTGCCCATATCTGGATACTGGTCAGAGAGGGATTTAGCAGTTTGCTTGGCTTGTATGATCAGCTGAGCCAGTCGCAGAACCTATACATAAAATTGGAGTGGATTAAAAACAGAAAAAAAAAAATGTAAGCATGTCTAATCCAAAAAAGCTGCTTCTATTCTGTGCCCCAAACAAGACAAATATTTGTTTAAATATTTGATGTAAAACAAAGTTTATGTTGAAAATAGAAAATACAACATATCACTGAAAGGGAAATGGCCGCATGAAAAATACTAAAATAGGAGCAGTGTACCAAGGGGTGTCCAGATGACTGAAGAAATTAAGACTGGTGTAAACTGGGTCCAAGAGGTGACTTTTTGATGGAAACCACAACAAATGCAGGAACTTTCTATGGTCTGGCACGTTTTAGAACTAAGACGTGATTTTCTCATGCATCAGGACATATAAGCCACGGCTTACTCTCTGGTCTACACTTGAACTTATGAATTCAATGGCTAACTAGTTCCAATAGATTCTTAAAGGGGCATGGGCAAGACTCTGTATACCATTTCTACAAAGAGGTCTTCTACAATTGTGCATGCACTGTTCAGGCCACTTTGAGAAAGTCAATACTGGGTTTCTGACTCATTCCAGACCATTAAGTGCCCAAACCATGTTAGATTGTGAAAATGTTAATACAATTGTGAATAGTTCATACTGGAAAAATAACCCCCTACAGATTTCATATTTTATTTCAGCTATCATTTCAGTTAGAGCCAATACACTTACCAAATTTCTTGTCTCACTTCCAAACATTTGTGTGTACTGGAAATCCTGCCCCTCAAGGCTGTACACGTGGCTCTTGATCTTGAAGGAAGTGTCTGTAATTGGTGGCTGCCAGGAGGATAGAAAGCTTCCACCAAGGCTTGGGGACATAAGAAGTCGGTGCTGTCGATGGGGCATAACAGGTTCTGGTTCTAGGAGTAATTGTTCGCCTATAAAGAATATATATTTGAAGTGTAGCTCCAGGTTCATAAGGATTTTTGCGAGATTGTTAGAACAGTTCGCCCCTTTTTAAACAAAACAATGCCCTTATTATGTTGCCCACCCTTTGCTTTCCAGAGTTATGGCCTTTATTCAGTTCTAGAACTACTTGTCAGAAATGCTCCTCATCAGCAGAGAAGTGGATGGAGACCAACCTCTTCCTGTCTCAATAGACTCAATTCTAGGACACTTTGCATAATGCCTTGTGAATGATATTAGCAGCAAATCAAAACAAAAAAACCCTCCGAGTTCCACATAGTCTGTACATTCTGGATCTATATAGTTAAAAGCCTGGTATCTTTAATCTAAATGATTAGTATGAGGAGCATGGAATATGAAGTTCAAACCAGCAGTGAAATAAGTATTTTCTGGTGTATAAGACTACTTTTTAACCTCTGAAAATGTTTTTAAAAGTTGGGGGTCGTCGTTTACGCAGGGTAAGGAGGCACCTTAAGATAGGGTGCTCCCTGCAACAAAGACCCACCCATAACACCCGCAATTGATGTGGCCGCATCTGCCATAATGTCAGGGGATGCTGTATAATAATTAAAGGTCACAATATATTTGGAGGCTGGCCTCACAATGTGGCGATGCACTGGAGAGGAGGAGGGGTGGGTGCTTCTCACCCCTCCCCACTCCATAGGAAACTGCTCCACATGGACATAAGCACAGGGAAAGGTAGAGCATGCTCTCTATCTTTTCCCTGTGAACAGCAAGGCTTAAAGCCGCCGGGTCTCCATAGCCTTCTATGGAGACATATCTGGCTAAGCCCACACACCGCGTGTGAAAGGGGCCTAAGCCTGTAGATCCTCTTTCCATTAAACTTTTACCTTTCTGGATCATCTCGGGCAGATTAGGCTGAGAAAAAACTTTTGCAACTCTGAAAAGCATTAGTGCGTTCTTGGGACTAACAAGGTCACTACGGATGGCACGGTTCAAATAGCGAAGGAAGAGCTTAGTGTACATAAGCAAGTTTTCCTGCACAAATGACGCCCTGTGGAAGAAGAACACATTCATTAATATACAAGCTATTTACATGCAATAAATCCTATTCAAACTACAACTGTTTTACACAAAATTATTTTGGTTATTTTGTATGAGAATTCATATAGTGCTGTAATATTTTGTTTCAATTATTATTTGTTTCAAATATTTAGTTTTTAAAGCATTACAAAAAAACAAAATAAGAAAGGGGATGATATTTAAAGAGTAACTGTAAAGTCCCCCCCCCACAAATCTATAGCTCTTGGGATGTAAAACAACTGGCTATTATCTTTGTTACTTATATCCATCAATCTCTTTGCCATAGCCCACAGATTTGCTACCTTATTGCTGAAATAGCTCCTTCCTTTGCCTGTGCTGACAAGCCCTGGAATCCTTAGTAAAAAAAAAACAAATCTACAAACTCTAAGACTCCTGGGAGGAGATGGGCTGCTGCTCCCTGCTCACATAGGAGGAGGTCATGTGACAGAGCTCTCTGTGTATGTAGTAGGGCTGGATGTGTTCAGAAACGTGGATACAGATGTCTCCTGCACAGAATAGAGAGGTACAAGATCCCTAACAGTCAGGTAGGGTTCCCCATCAGTCCCTCTGTCCCAGTCTTTAATTATACAGAACTTACTAGGTCTCTCTACACCTCATTCTGCTCCCCTCCCCCACCTTGTACAGATTAACTCTTAGTGCTCACAAAGCACAGGCTGTACACTTCATGTAATTGGTTTACTTGGATTTCTTCCACTTATTACATGTTCCCTACAGCTCCATGTAATGTAAGCTGCCTGACTAGTCACCATATACATCCTGTATGTGCAGTGGATTTACTTGTGGCAAACTAATTATATTTAATGCTAAATTACTTTGAGAGAGAACACAAGGCATCTTGGGTCATAGACTGACAGACATTAGTCTCCGCCCACTTCACCTCTGGTGAGAAAGATTTTTGTCAAACACTTTCAGAACAGAAAATACCACAAAGTAGGCATCGTTCTGTTGTTTTTAAAGGGGGAATCGCATAATAATTTGGTAAAATCACTGTAGCTTTAAAGTTACGCTTTAATCATTAATGATGACTGAATATCCCAATTATACTGAAAGAAACCTGGCTACCATTATAACATGATAATTTAAAACGGCAGTAAATGATTGTACTCTCTTTTCTGCCACAGTCTGATTGAGGGTGGAGACTCCGAACGTCCAAGTCAATTTTTTACATTATGCTATACGCTTATTTCTGCAACAGCGTTACGCATCATAACAAATTTTACTTTATTTTATGTGACCCGTATTTGCTGATGGTTTCCAGGAAGTCCTGCAGGTGGAAGGACATAGTCTGGCAGGGATCTATAGAGCATCAGAGCTGTATTTTTTTGCGGATGCAGATCATATACGTTGCATTCCATCGTCTTACTGTCCGTATTTGCATTTTGGAAATAGGTCAGGAAATACGGGACCACAAATACTGAACGGTGAAAATCTGGACTTGTGCACGCAACCTCATTGTTCTTAACAAAAATACAGCATTTTACAGTCCTGGCGTACACAATTTTGGTTGTCCCTGGATAGGACCTTCCATCTCCCGACTATGGTCAGATTCTTCTCATGAATAGCTTCTATTGTCTGCAGCCTGCAGAGCTCTCTGTCACCTGCCCCTCCTCCCTGCATTACAAGACCAGCTCAAACAGTTCCTGCCAGCAAGAAGCTGTGTGCAGAGACTTGCTCTACAAGCTACAGACAGATGAGGTCTTTATAGTAGAGCTGACTATGCTTTTTATTGACTAGGTGAGGTAGCAGAGTGGAGAGTGTCATTGTGTTTTACATCCATCTCATCTCGGCTCTCATCTCTTTATTTCTTGGTGTCAGATACTAGTAGAGCGCTCAGAAGCTAAAAGAAAGTGTAGATAAACCTGAACCCTGATAATCTAAGCACAATGTCAGCACACAGCATGAATTCATGAATTGTCTGCTTAGAGAGTCTCACCCACACTCTGGAATCTTACACTGACCATCACCGAGTTATAGGAGCTAAAACAGCAATAAAACTGAGTAAAATTGTAAAGTAAGGGGGTTCAAAATTATCTTGTGTAAACATTACTAGGGGATTAACATTTGAGAACTTTTTAAAATGGGTAAATCCCTTTAAATTTACAGTCGGAAAAAGAAATCTGAACATAAAGTTGTACCAAAATATTTAGATTTTTAAGGGTGAATATCTCTGGTTCTGTGAAGCATTCATTCTGAGATTCTCCTGTTGAACATGACACCAGAATTGTGTTTCTATGTGCCAGGGTGCAGGAGATATAGTAATTTGAAGTTGCCCACTGTCATGAGGTTTCTAAATGTCCTTTCTGCACGGGGCATGTGCAAATAGGGTGTATATAACAGTCATGAAGGGATTAATAGGAGGAGTGTCAAGTAGAGCTTATGGATCTTAGATTTAGTGATCCTAAGATTGCTATTAGAGGAGACCCACGGAATCTGGCTATAAATTATTTTCCAAAAATGGTTATATAATTTTCCAATGCCACACTCCCATTTCTTTTCGGGGTCTCTAACGTAGCCATGATCATATGTTCTCTTTTCTCTTGAGCATGTATTAGTTTCTCACTCTTTTTTTAATAAATGACACATTGTTACAAGTCGCTGGTACTTAAGAAAATATCTGTACGGCTACATTCACATTAACGTATGGAGGACGTATATAGGCCGGCGTATATACGGCCGATATACGTCCTCCATAGACGTCAATGGGCGCACGGCGCCGCACCTGTCCTATCTTTTGCCATAATACGGCGCCATTACTTCCTATGCAGAGGGGCGGGGGTGAGCTGCGCTCACCTCCTCCTCCTCTCCCCGTGCACTGCCGTTGCCCGCTACGGTACGGTACGGGCGGGCAACGGCAGTGTGAATATAGCCTAAGAGTTATTTAGGTCCCATTCAAAAACTTGTCAACATTTTGGTCACCGGACAATTAATTTGAGTACTGTATAGACATCTGTGGTGTTTCACCAAGCCATGCAAGTTGATTTTTAAACCTGGCGCATTGGTAATAATATGCAGTAGAAATTTTACATTTTAATTAATGAGCAATCCTAATAACCATCTGGACCTGAAGGAAAGTATATGGTTAATTTAATTGAATAGGGTTCCCAGTTGAATAGATAGCATTCCTGTATGTCACAAATATATAGACCCATGGGGGCATTTTGCGCCAGTCCCGACATTCTCCCAGTCATCGCCTATATGTCCGAGGGGGCACTGGACAAAATCAATTACAGGTCCTGTCCGATTCTGGCTCCAGCTACAAAACTCTGTGCAATAAGTTTGGCGTGAGGGTGGCATAGAGCGAAATGCGCAAGGCTCTTTGATAAATACCTCCCCCCACTAATGAGAAGTTTAACCGGAATGGAGGCAGTAACCTTCCCAGTTATCCAAAGGCATTCTTGCCATCTACTCACCATTTTTCTGGGACTGCACGGTTCTGCGTTTCATTGCCGACAGGGGAAGCTGACCTTTCAGGAACATATCTCCAGGGCTGCACATAGCTTAGCCACATCTCCAGTACCTAAAAAATAGACAACTTTACCATACGAATGTCCTATGAAAACAAGAAATGGCATTTTGCAAATGAAGCACTACAATCTATAATACAAAATATTATCTTATCCTGGACATTCATAAATAACCTGAAATAATTTTTTTTCCCGCACATACCGCTCTGAAAGAGGCATCCAGAGGCCAGTGACCAAAGCAATGTTGGAGAAAGATATATAGTTTTGGCTGGATGAATCGTTGGATGACAATCCTAAGGGGAAAAAAAGAGGAAAGCATTACAGAGAATTATTTAGGAGCTCACAAAATAGGATGTCTAAATTTCATGCTAGCATTAGACTCCATAGAGAAGCCTGGTAAATTTGGATCATACTACTGTAATAAATAAGGTCCCCTTTAGGGATAACTGCTCATTGCAGTAATTCTGCAGAGGCAAAAACTAGTGGATATTGCAGTTTTATGCAGAATTTTTGCTCAGGCACTTGCCATGTTCTTAAAAAGAACACTGTAACAAATAAACACACCTTTTTAACTCTTCCATCGGACTTGGTGTGTGAGAGTGAGTAGAAGAGGCTGACTGCTCGGGTCTCAGGCTATTGGCGAAAGCATGCAAGTGTTTTACAAGGACTCGAACCAATAACACATGTTCCTCCGTTGGCTGGAAGGACTCCTACAAATCAAGCAAGGAGCGGATTATTTTACTACTGGGCATATGATCTAGAGCATGATCCTACAGAGAGCAGCAAAAAGCCATACAATTAAAGAAGCATTGCAAATCAAGACGAGGAGACAGGCTTCTAAGAATGATCAGTGAAGACTGCATTCATCCTTTTACAAAGCGGTTGAAGCGACAGCCCAAACCCACCAGTGCATGATGAACCCATCCATGCTTGTATATTTGATCTTTTCACCACTGCCAAAAACTCTGTTCATCCTTCTATAGCCTTCACCTTTCTCCAGCCATCAGTGCTATTAATTTCAGCAGCCAATATGGTGAATAGGCTCCAAAATATCAGGCCATGGGCTCCAGCATAGGACTGCCCATTTGATAGTAGATAGCCTGTTTTGCATATTGGGACATTGATTGCTTGAGAATTGCAGGGCTAGTGTAAAAATGCAGCAAAACCGTAATCAATTAAATGATGCAAAGAGTTGGAGTTGGTAAAAAGTCCTCCTTTACAGAGGACCTATCACCACCTCACACATCTGGTGAAAAATATACTTTTCTGTAGGGACTTTTACCCTCTGTAGGACTTTGAATTTTCTCTCTAGACCAAAGGGTTGCCAAGATATCAGTCCTGGTATTTGACCATTGTAATCCTCTCCACTATCAGCAGCAGATGAGTGCAGCAAGATGACATTGTGCACGTACAGAGCAGCTTCTCTGATACCGTCTGCCCAGTGTCAGAGGAGAGCATTTAAAAACCAACTCCAGCACCTCCTCTCTGACAATGGTAAGATACAGGGATATCTCAGCAACCATAGATGCAAAAGGAAGAAAAATATGCTCATCACCACATGTGTGAGGTAGTGAGAGGTCCTGTTTGAGGTTGTTCCTTGTACTGTTATACAGCATGTGCAACTATGTTAAACAAATACAATATGGTTAGACTAAAATTATCCCAAATTATAAGCAGAAAATAAAAAAAGAAAATCAGACACAGTTTAGCCAAAGCAGTCAATCGAATGTCATATAACTCCAGCCAAAAAAACAGGCAAGCAGCCACCCAGAAGTCCAGCAGTTGGAGATAAAACTAAATTATGCAATTGTGAATGCAAAATCTACAGAAGCAGAGCAAAGCAATACACTATATAGTCAGTCATTAGAGCCCTTAACTTCAGCCTGCGTTCATCATCCACATCGCATTGGCTAATGAGTGATGTAAAATTGCAGAAGCCCCAAAGAATCCCACAACTACAATTTACAACATAAGTGTGTCCCAAAAAAACGGAAGTACTTGGTATGAATGGAAGGACCCGTGCAGAGCAGGACTAATGTAGGAAGTACTGGACACACTGAGCCTGTGGTGAAGCGCTTCCAGCTGAGACACATGGGAGCCAACGGGTGATGAGAAAATTGGGGAGAGGCAAGGACAAAAAAAAAAGAATAGAGATAACAAGAAACACAAAACATGAAATGAGAAGAAACATACTAAGTGAGAAAACAAAAATGCAAAAATGTAAACCCTACTCCATCATTCTGCGGCCTAAACATGGTCTTTGTACCTTAGATCATGACATATGATATACCATGACCTATCTATGGTGGGAATCCTGCTTTAACTATTGCCTTATTGTTACACTGGATTTCCCTAGGCCAGTGGTGGCGAACCTATGGCACGGGTGCCAGAGGTGGCACTCAGAGCCCTCTCCATGGGCACCCGTGCCATCACCCCACCGCAGACTCCACCAGACAGGACTCAAGGCCTCTTGCAGTCCCAGGCAGCCCAGGGCCCTAGAAGGAAGCTACAATGATAATCCAAACTTCTTCTCCTTCTTTCTACTGTATTGGTGTCCTCAGGTGCCTATACAATTTAAACATGTGACAGAGCAGAGAGTAATAAGTTACTGTTTAAATTGTCGCATCGGCCCTTTCTGAAAAATATGTGGGTTTTGGATGTAGTTTGGGCACTCTGCATCTTAAAGGTTTGCCATCACTGCCCTAGGCTGTAAAGAATTCAACATAGCAAAGCCAAGAGAGACATACAGTGTATTGCCAACTACTTCTGCAAGATAAGTATTAACAGAAAAACTATAGAAAATATGCTACAGAGAAAAATGGGAACATATAAAATACACACATGAACAAACATCCAAAAAACTAAAGACAACAGGAAAAATATAGCTAAAAAGTAAAACAAAGCATATTTCAAAAATGTATTTTAATATATAAAATATTATGCTAAATGGATTTAAAATTGGTAGTTACCTTAGCATGTGGGGACTGCATTTTATGGTACATTTCAAGGGAATAATGGTGAAGCCACATTTCTACAAATATCTGCAAACAGGAAAATAAAACTACGCTGAAACATTCTGCCACATATCACAACCATGAGATAAAGATATCACTGCAGAATATTGTGCAAGACAAAAACAGGAGAGATCCAAACCATCCCCTTTTATCTTCTCTATAGGGTCTATTCCTGATACTGAAGAGAATATTACTAACGTGAATATACCATTGGAGCTTTTTTCTTTTTTACAACTGTCCTTACAAAATAAAATGCCACATGAGATAAAAACGTGTGAAAATCATGTATAAGTACTGGCACCGTCTTGTGAACATGGCCTGAAACTTGCCACTTGAATGTGCCATCAATTATAAACTGACTCTTCAATCAACCAATCTCCATTTACTTTTAAAATAGTAAATATTTGCAATGATCCAAAAAACTGCAACTAGTGTATTCCAAAGCCTTACATTACCCATTTGTTCTTTAAGGTTCAGTTGTGCATATACAATTTACTACAGTGGGGCCAATTCTCATTGTGACTAGGCAGGACGGGGTCTTAATCTACCATTTATGCATTGTGAACTAAACATACCTTGAGAATGCTGTAGCTACACTGATGCACAAACATATCTTGTTTTATCCCTGAACTCCCTGAAGTGGTATTGCTGAAAAAAATTTTTTTTAAATTATGATAATGAGGCTCTGTCACTCCTGTGGCTGCTCCTGACACTTTTCCTCCTACCCTGATTATGCACTTCTTCAGAGAATGATGTAATCACCGTGTTGTCCCTGAAAGCCAGAAGTAATAAATCGAGTCATCCACCTCAGGTTGACTAGTCTGGACAGTCCAGAAAGCTCTGTGAAACACAGCAGTATGCACCCAGCTTTCCAAAGGTCACAAATTGTATCATTGTTTTTGAGCAAATCTACTTGGATCAGGGATTAAACAAGGTATGTTTCAATAGTATAGCTACAGTTATAGCTTCTCAAGGTATGTTTGGTTCAGAATGCATAAAAACAAATGGTAGACTTCCTTTGCAGTCAACTTTTATATATAACGAATATTGTTTGTGTAATGAAAAGTTATACAATTTTCCAACATACTTTCTGTATCAATTCTAGTTTTCAAGATCTTTTTGCTTTCCCTCTTTAGAAAACGTCACTGTTTATTTCCAGTGCATAATAATTTGGCCCTGATCTTGTTATATCACATAGAGTAATCAGAACTGTATGTTAGGAGTCCTCCACCTGTGTGACATCACATGACCATGGACTGATTTTTATCCACAGGAAGTCAACAATAAGGATAAGAATTCTGTAGGAAGCTTGAGATTGATGCTTTATTGATACAGACAAAGTAAATCACCACATATTACACCCTTGGAACTCACCTGCAGTAAGGTTTCCGACCTCCAGATCTCCTGAGCTGCAGGGTCAGCGTTCACCAAGTGCTGGTGGGAAATGTGCCTCTTTAAAAGACTGGGGCTAGTCCCATAAGAAGTTAATGAAATTGATGGGGATCTGAATAGAATAGAATAGTAACTTTATTATCCCCATAGGGGAAATGTCACTGTAAACCGCCATGTCATAACATACATTAAAATACAACCACAAATCCATCCAAATACACCCACATTCATGTACAAATATAAATAAAAAGAACATTTATTACAATTAAAATCTATCAATCAGCAGTTCCTATCGTGTTGGCGAGACCAATCACAGAGGGGATAAAAAAAAGAATTTAAGTCTATAAGTCTTACATTTAATCTGAAGGAGCATGTAGCTAAAAAAAGAGGAAGGAAAAAACGGATGATATGTGAATAAGACCTAGATCAAGACTATTAATTAATCAAACAAAGTTTATGTAAGACCAACGCTGTATTGTGTAGAAGAAGGAAAAAAAAAAAAAAAAATCTACTGATGGATACACATAATTAGCATTAACACAAATATAAAATAAAAAGGAATTGATCACTATTGATGCCTTACATGCTAAACTCATCCTGTCTGCCATTAAGGTATTGAGTTTAAACATATATGAATCTGCATATTTTTATGATATTTTACCTGTGAATTACTTTATTACGTTTCATTAATATAAAACTTTAAACAAGAACATGACAAGGCAATAGGTGTTTGAAAACAAGCTTGTACCCAAATATTGCCCAAGGTTTACAGACTAGGATCAGCAAGAGCTTGTTTTTAAGCTAATCTGGTTTGCTATACAGCATATAGTACACAGAACAGTCAGCTGCACACCTTCCAGTGCAAGAAGGGAATGTGCTGGTGACACCGATTTAAAGGCGAGAGCGCAGCGACAACTGTTCACTGTTAACTATAGTTCTTAAACATTGTTTTACTTGCTCTTTAGTTGACCTGGTTCTAAGTACTTGAAGTGACCACTGTGTGGATTAGTACCTGGGTGCAGGTGAAGGTACAGCTCCTCCTGGGTTGGAGAAATTAGGAGGTGGGACATTTCCTTCTATGGGAAGGAACCAATTCAGGTATTTTTCCACCAATATGTAGTAGGCATTATCAGAGTAGTTGCAAACTTGTCCGGTGAGAAAGTTCTGTACAGAAAAATGCAAACAAATATTCATTTAAATTCTACTGGCTTTCAGTAAGTAAAACTGTGAACTACAAAAGCAGAAAGTCAGAAATTACACACAAGTGCCTTAGGTTATTCTAAAAGTACAAAGGAGATCTATATAAACAGACACCACTATTTTAATAGGAAGAGGTTCAATTGCTAATCTTATCACAACGAGTTATGCCAATTATTAATGCCCTATTAGAAGACTCTACCATTATTAGTCATGCACTGGTTGGTAAATATAGGAATAACCAGTCAATACGTTTGAACTAGTTTACAAATGGCATTTAGAAAAAATACTAGCATATAATAGTAAGGCCTAGTAGGACATATAGGGGACATTTAGCATAAGTCTGGAAACGAGTGTCTAGTTTTGGGGATTTTTGTAAGGTTTTCCTAGCACTGAACGTGGGTGTTAGCTGCAATATGCAGCGAACCTCATGTCTGTATGAAGAGGGCTCACCTTGTGAATCCTCTTCATACATCCTTCATAGCTTGCTGATGGATATATCCATCAGTGAGCGTGAAGGGGTTAATAAACATCGATCAACGCTCCCTGTGTCCTTTGTGCAACCAAGGTCACGGCGCCTGGGTCATTTGCAGTAATCATTGTGTCACTTACCCTCTGTATGATTAAGAAGATGGCAAAGTGGAACATAAAATACTCAAATGCATCTGAAAAGGTGGTTAAAGAAAAAAAAAAAAAAACTTTCATTTTTGGGAAGAGTCACTGACCAATTTCAAAAATTGGATTCAGGCCTCAAAAACATGTGCAATTTTGGCCCGTGTTATATCACCTCACCTTTCAAAAGGTTATTACTTTTGCAGGTTGAGTTGAATTTTTAATGCCAACATTTTGAGAATTTACTGTCAAAATAACATGCTAGCTTATTCTCCAGGTAAGTACTATTTAGGAATCACCAAATTTGTATAATTTTTGAAAAAATGCTTTTATTTGTAAAATGCTTGCATCATGCAAAAATCAAATAGTTTTAATGTCAGCACATAAATTCTCCGCTATGTTTTATATGTTCTCATATCCTTCTGGCAAAAAAAATTACGCTGTGGAAATGCAGTGCAGTGGAAGCAAGTGATTAACAAGTATGAGAATATGCACCATGGGGGACAATTATCAGGGCTTTGTCCCCTTTATGCCACATCTACGCCAAGGGGGAATGAAGAATCGCTCAGCCGACGGCAAGGTGAAAGCTTGCAGGCTGAGGCATATTTCTACACCTGGTAAGACCTGGCATAGAAATATATGCTGTGCAGCCTCCTCTCCGGATACATCAGGAGGCCTGAGCAGCTGCAGAGGAGCGAGTATTTAATCATATGGTAAATATCCCCAAATAACTGCTTCATTACAGTAAGTTATGAAGATTTTTTACATAACTGCAAGATTACAATCGATATCTTTTCTGTAACAATGTAAAGGATACTAAGAGACAAATGTAGACCAAGTCCTCCAGAGGATGGAAACTGGATCTTGTTATGATAGAAAGGACACTCTGGCAGGACTCGTTCCTGTATAGAGGCACGTACAGGTCCCTGGACAAAAGAGAATATTGGGGGTCATACATAAAAACTCTAAAAGCAACTTTTGCTAACCATCAATAGAAAATAGTAATCAAGCATAAAACATAACTAAACCTTTGAAGAATATTTTGTGTTTCAGGAATGAATAGTGAAGGTCATAATAGTAAACTTTGCAATAGACTTCATTGAGTAAAAAAAAAAAAAAATTCTCGTTTCCATTTTTCTTTCTCCTTTCTTGCCTTGAAGTGAGCAGAGTTCTTAAAAGCCTTCTTAAGTCACAGCAGATGGATTAAGACTGTGGAGTTGGTGTCGTAATAAAATGAACAAACTCCGACTCCACAAACATATAATGAATTATAAAGATTATGAAATTTCCTTAAAATGTTTGTTCTATTCATGATCTAGGGATTTAGACCAGGGGTGAGCAACATTTATTGTGGCGTCCCAAGATGAATCAACAACCAAAGTACAGGATAAAATGATACCCCACAAATTATAAATGTCACACTACAGCAATAAATACCACCCCAGAAACCAAATATTCAGAGCACAATATTAATACTGGGGACCCCCAGAGCATGACAATACCGATCCTTATCCAATGCTGCAATCCCCTCCAGTAATGGCAAATCTCAATGATAGATCAATTATCACAGTGAGAAAATCCACAGATTAAAAGAAGGTTCACTTACTGGTAGAAATGATACCGGAAAATCATATCTGTATTCCTCAACTTGTAGTTTGTAAACAAGTTTCATCATTGCTCCACTAAGAAAATAAATAAATAAATATGATATAATACAATGTGTCACAGAATTACAAAAACACCTCAAAACAGATCAAAGACTCACCTTGGATCTAAAAAAAACAGGGCGCTATGAAATTCCAGGGGAGCAGTCTTCTCCTGTAAGCATCTTAGGTTCCAGCCCACAATGCTGCCATCTAGGCTGCCAAAGACCTGCTCTACCAGCCATGGAAAGATGGCATGCAGCTCCTTTATTAAAGTAAGAAGAAAGAAAAGAAAATATATACAGTCCACTAGACACATTAAAAAGAATAGAGACCAATCCATCAAGAATTGTCATATCTTGTTATTACCTTTGCAGGAAAGTCTTCAATGACTCGGATAAGGTCCTGGCATCTTTGGTGGAAGGGTTTATTGACACAGTCGGCTTTCAGTGTGGCCTATTTATGGTAAGAACAAAGTGTTTACCGAGATAGCAATATTCTTCCCTCCAATACCCCTACACAGATTGTGGAGCAGTCTTCTTGTTCTATTCTCTTTTTACATTCTACTGAGAACAGCTCAACTGTGGGGAGGGAAAGAGGACTCCCAAATTGTTACACTACAGGAATCTTTTAGTCCCCAATACAGGTCCGATTAAAATTGTTTTGGTGGGAAACTCTTGCAATGTTGAACATGGTATACATCTGAGGGTAGCACTGTACAGAGCAGGGGGTCCCGTTACCGTTATATTTGAGGACAGTAACCGTTTAGCATAAACTAATCTTATAATTATTTCACTACAAGGTAAGTGGCATACAAGAAATACAAAGAAGAAACACAGCAGGCACGAGCTAGTGCCCCTAACAATATTCAAGGTTCTCACCATTCAATACATAAAACTAAATGAAACTCCATTCACTACATAAAATGTAAATGTGAAACCAATTTTAGTAAATAGTATTTCGTAACCCCTTTAGGACCCATGGTCATTGGTGCCGAAATGTCCAGGTCAATTTTTGACGTTCTGCTATTCTGATATCTCCGGAAAAGCTTTATATATCATTACAAATTTAACTTTGTTTTTTTTTGTCAAGACTTTATCTTGATACAATAGTTTTAATAATTACATATTTAAAATTTGCCAATTATTGACTACAAATGTGAAAAAAAGCTTGTCTTTTTCCAAATAAAGTGTTTAATTGATTTAAGACTACATTCACACGATGTGTGCCCACCATACCGTACCCCTGCCTCTCTCCACAGCAATGTATGGCGCACGGCGCCGTATTCCAGAGAAAGATAGTCCCATCTTTCTCCTAGCTACAGGACGGTATGATGCCAAACGAGTGCGGCACCATACTGCTCCCCTATGGCGTGGTGGGCCCATTGCCGTATATACGTCCCCCATACGGTCGTGTGAATATAGCTGTTCAGCTACAGATGCAGGGGGTGTGTGTACTTCTGCAAGAATGAAAAGTGAAAGTGTTTCCTGCAGCTCCTTCTATATTCTGTCCTATGCTGCCCGCTGAAGGGACACACACTTCAAATGCCTAGATCTCCACAACCCTTGCACCTAGAAACTAAATTCTGGTGTAATATTAAACAGGAGAGTTTCCCCTTTAATATGATACATGGATTGTGAATGGATGCTTACGAGAACCAGAGATATCCGCTCTAAAATTTACAAATCGGTGATAGAAAGCTGTACATAGAAATCAATTAAGTACAAATTAAAGTGTGATATCTCTGGCTGTGAAGCATCCAATCACAATCCATAAATCATATTAATGGGGAGATCCTGGTTAATTTGACTCCTAGATGCCAGGGTTCAAGAGATATAACCATTTGAAGTTAGCTACTGTCATGACATAAATTAACATTCTTTCTGCAATATGTCACAGTAAAAGCTGACGTAAAATTAGGTGAAGCTGTCCTGAAGAGGTTAAAGATTTGTTATGCCCCGTATGCAAGATAGGAGATCCCAAGCAGATTGCTGATGATCGCACTTCTACACCATTGACGGTCTATTGGCTTGCTGCGATACGCCATGTACAGAGCTCACCTACTGCTGGGCTCATTTGGCAAAGCACATGATGCTACTTACTAAACACCAGACAACGCAAGGAAAAAATATGCAATAAAATGCATTTATGAACACAATTCAGGCGCATCATGTGAACGCAGCCTTAGAGACAGACCTCTGCAGAGCTGCTGATTTACAACTGCTTAGTAGATCTGCCATTCAGGGCTGTGGGAAAGCTGAGTGAGCTGTGTTACTGTATACTGCAACGGCTGCAATAACGTAGGGCACTCATTGTCTCAGCCGAATAAAGTGTTACGTCAGGGCCCCTGACCCCTAGATGGGAGGGTATTGCGTCACCTTCTTACGTCACTGGAGAAGAGTTGACGTGATGGGGTCCCCGGAGAGGAGACACATACACATCTACGATTTATCTGCACTCTCATGGCGCCAGTGACCGCCGTCCAGCAGGAGACGATACAACTCGTGTGCCTCAACCACCCGCCCGGTAACTCACCAACAAGTAGCTGGGCTGCGGGCTCCCTCCAGGGACACTCATGCTCTCAACACTTTTTCAAAAGTCCCGTTCAACCCCCGCGCCAGACTCCTAACTCACAGCCAGATGCTATTTCCTTCTGGGCAAAGGACCTGGGATGATGTCATGACCACGTGACCCTGCTTGTGTGGGAGGAGCCAGTCTAGAGCTGACAATGTGCCGGGGTAGTATAAAGGAAGAGTCTGGGAGGAAGTAATGAGGGGACGGATAGAAAGAGTGCAGCCGGTCTGAGGGCAGACAATAGGGTGAGATTTGTGTGGGAAAGAGATGGACAAACCAGCTAGGTGGTGTCATAACGGTGTAAGCTGTGTGACCGGGCTGGCTACTGAGTGCTTATGTTTTATATTATATATGATATATATATATATATATAGAACAGATCAAAGAATCTCATGTTAGTGTCCCCTTGTGAGACAAAGTGATTTAAAAAAAAAAGTTGCAAAAAAACCCACTAACATATAACAAATTGTCTATCCCTTTAAAAAAAATAAAAGTTATATCACATACGTTTTGTTCCTCTATACCCATGCCAACCCAGGCTACAAAACTATAAAAGTATTTATCCCGTATGACCAAAAAACTTTTTCCTGCATTGACAGTCTTCAAATTATTCAAAGTTTTCAAACTTTATGAACCCCTAGTCCGCGGGGTTCACCAAAAGTGCATTGTCCGATGATAATGCACTCTGCCGTGATTCACTAAGATCGTGCGCCCGATATCCTGCATGTGTCACTTCCCTGCTCAGGTCTGCTGGAGTTCACCATCTTCTTTGTGGTGCATGTAAGTGCTAGGTCTTGTGACACAATTTGAAAGTTATGTTTAACTGTATTTTTATTTAGTTTTTCAGTTTTACAGTTTATATGTCATTCACATCATTACGTACAGATGAAAGGTAGCATTTTTAGCAAAGTATCTAGGTTTTAACATAGTAAATCAACAGGGTCTTAGCAACTGACAAAGACCAACTTGTATAAAATAGTAAAAGCCCTTAAGAGTGTTATCCTAAGGCCACAAGTCCAATATACAGATATAATCAACAGAGAAAGTGAGGGAAGACAGACAATAGACTGGAGACATGAGGAAAGGGGAGTAGGGTGGTATCTAAATGAGCGGGATAATGGGTGCTTCCCCTTGTGGAAGCGATCTCTTTAGCAAACCGTCCGACCCGTCCAATAATCATCCCATGGGGCCCATATGCGGTTAAATGTCTCTACTGTGTTATGTAAGAGTGCAGTAAGGTATTCTAGGGTGCGTATCTCTTGTATTCTTGTACAAAGCTCTACCCGGGAGGGTGCTGTGGCTTGTTTCCATTTTACAGAGATGAGGCACTTTGCTGCTGTGAGGAGATGTAGGAGTAGTCTGGAGGCGTGTTTGCGCATCCCTTTTGGGTAGAGGTTCAATAAGCAGGTACTCGGGTCTATAGGGATCTGACAATTGAGAACCGCGGATAAGATGTTTGTAACTGTGGACCAATATGGTTGTATAGTTGGGCACAGCCAAAAAATGTGTTGTACATCTGCTCCCCCCGCTCCACACCGCCAGCAAACATCAGGTGAGTCTGGGTATATATGATGCAGTAATAACGGTGTATGATACCAGAGCATTAACAGTTTATATTGGTTTTCTTTGTATTGGACGCATTGAGATGCTTTAGCTGCCCTCTCCCATACTATCTGCCAGGTCTCCAGCGGAAGCTCCTTTCCCAGGAAAGTTTCCCATTTCCTCATGTATTCGTGTTTTGGTACCTTTGAGGGGTCAGGGTTAATTAATATTTTATAGATTGTGGAGATAAGTCCGGCAGTAGAGACATTTAATTTACAAAGTCGTTCAAAGTCGGTAGGATTTGATGTAGACGGCGAGCTATGTAGGGAAGCGTAGAAGGATTTGATTTGTAGGTAGCTATACATGGCTGAAGATGGTAGATTAAATCTGTCCATGAGGTCTGGAAAGTCAAGTAGAGTTTTAGTGCCGGCGTCAATAATGTCAGCAAAACGGAACAAGCTCTTGAGGTGCCACGGTCGGGACATGGACCCCGTGAGACTTGATGGTAAACCAGGGTTATATAAAAATGAAGTCATAGGGGAGTGGGTGGATTCCAGAGGGAACAACTTGCAGCATTTTAGCCATATGGACCTGGTATGTTTCATGGGGCCTAAAAGTTGTATAGTCGGTGGAGTCGATGCGGTAGCCCAGAGGAAAGCATTGGGGTGAACCGGGGCGCTCCACAGTTTCTCTATCTCCATCCATTTGGAGTAGGCTTGGAGAGTGGACCAGGCCGGGACTCTTCGCAGATGTGCAGCCCAATAATATTTAATTAAATCGAGCACCCCAAGGCCTCCTCTATCTTTGGGTTGTACCATGAGTGCTCGTGCTAATCTATGGCGCTTATGTGCCCATATGAATTGCATAAGCGAGGCTTGCATTCCTATGAGGATTTTAATGGGTATTGGGATCGGTAGGGATTCAAAATAATACATAAGCTTTGGGAGAATAGACATTTTGACTGCCGTAATTCTTCCAAAGAAGGAGATCGGTAATGCGTTCCACTTGTGTAGTAGGTTTTTTAATGAGTCAAAAAGGGAAGGGTAATTTTGAGAATAGAGTGTTTTATATGTGGAAGTGAGTTTAATCCCCAGATATTTCAAGGCTGTTGTCTGCCATTTGTAGTTATAGTTAGTTTTCAGTAAGGCCAAAGTGTTTTGGGGGAGGTTGAGGGGTAAGGCTTCCGTTTTGCTGATGTTCACCTTATGTCCAGATAACCTGCCGTAAGCTTCCAGTAGTCTGTGTAAATTAGGAAGTGAGGTATGTGGTTGACTGATGGTTAGTAGTATGTCATCGGCAAATAATGAGAGTTTGAATTCTTTATCCCTCACTAGCACTCCTTTAACATCAACCGATCGTCTGATAGTTGCCGCCAACGGTTCAATACACAAAATATATAGGAGGGGGGATAAGGGACAGCCCTGACGCGTCCCATTACGGATTGGGAATCTAGGGAACGTAATGTGGGGTAGTTTGATTGAGGCAGAGGGAGAGGAATACAGATTTCCTATGATATTCAGAAATGGACCACGTATGCCATAGGCTCTCATAGTCCGCAACATAAAAGACCACCCTAGGCGGTCAAAAGCCTTCTCTGCATCTAGGCTTAGAAGCAGAGCTTCACTTTTGGTTCTATTTACTACCTCAATCAAATCTATGTTCCGTCTAGTATTATCCCCTCCTTGGCGGGACGGGACGAAGCCCACCTGGTCCTTGTGGATTAGTTGAGGGATCCATTGTATGAGCCTGTTGGCTAGTATTTTTGTGAAAATTTTATAGTCCGCATTTAATAAAGCTATCGGTCGATAATTGGAGCAGTCTACGGGGTCTCTGTCAGGTTTAGGTATTAGGGTAATGTGTGAGTGGGACATTTCTTGCGGAACCGGTGTTCCCTGTAGAAAGGCGTTATATAGCTTAAGTAGGTGATGCGCCAGGAGTGGTTGGTAAGTCTGGTAATATAAATAAGTAAGTCCGTCAGGCCCCGGTGATTTGCCGGTTGGCAGGGATTTCACTACCTCCGCCAGCTCTTCCTCGTCTATAGGGGCATTGAGGGAGGTTACTGCTTCCGAAGGGAGGCGAGGAAGATCACACGACTGCAAATAAGAATCAATTTGGGAATCCCGTAAGAGTGGATCTAGCGGTAGTGAATTAGGCAGATTGTATAGTTTAGAGTAGTAGGCATGGAATATGTCTGAAATTTCCCATGGATCATAGGTTATGGATCCGTCTGAACGCCTGAGAGAGTGTGCTACGGATCTGCCGGATTTCTCCGACAGTTGTTTAGCTAGGAGGGTATGAGCCTTATTACCTTTCTCGTAATATTTCTGCTTGGTATATAGCAGAAGTTTCTCTGTGCGTTCAAGTGCTAATTCTTTTAATTTGGCCCTGACCTCCACTACTTTCTTAAGGAGGGGTCTGGTCGGATTCACTAGGAGCTGTCTTTCCAGGGAGCGTAGTTGGGACTGTAGTTCTGTCTGGGTCTTAGTGCGTTCTCTTTTCATGGCCACTGCCAATGATATGCATTTCCCTCTGACCATCATTTTATGGGCCTCCCAGCACATTGGCAGCGACATATGGTCTGCTGAAGAGTGAAAGTGCTCTTTGATGACAGCGGCCAATGCATCCCGTTGGAGCGTTTTTTTCAGAAGAGACTCATTAAGCCTCCAATGACACCTCCTTACGTGTGAATTAGAAGCATTTAATTCTAAAGTTAAGGGAGCATGGTCTGACCATGTTATTGGGCCCAAGCTAGATTTATGCATAATGCGTAATGTCTGTATGGAGCCAAAGAAATAATCTATTCTAGTGTGTGTACCATGTGGTGGAGAATAGAAAGAAAAGGAGCGATCCCTTGGGTTATCTATCCTCCATAGATCATAAAGGCCTTGCTGTCTGATCAGTGTTCGGAAATCCCTTGTGAGTCTGAGGAGTGCAGGGGGGGGAGGGGTGTTTTGTGTTGATAGGCGGTCTGTATATGCTGAGAACGGTAAATTAAAGTCACCCCCCATAAGTAGCATTGCTGGGGGAAATTTGGATAGTCGCCGGAAGACGTATTTAAGGAATTGAATTTGGCCCGTGTTGGGCGCGTAGACATTACATAAGGTAATGGGAATTCCCCCAAAAGACCCGTGAAGAATAATGTATCTGCCTTTGGGGTCTAGTATTGTTTCCGTTATCTGGAGAGGGCAGGAGGTTGTGACTAGTATAGCCACCCCTCCTCGACGTTTTTCCCCTTTGGTCATATACGCTATGGGGTATGTGCTTTTTGCAAATGCACATGACCCTGATGCATCAAAGTGGGTTTCCTGTAGGAACACCACTTCAGCCCCTTGTGTCCGCATCTCTAGTAGGGCCATGCGTCTTTTAACATTTGAGTTTAACCCTTTCACATTTAACGTCAATAACTTAACCATTGTGCTGGCGGTATGTGGAGGGGGAGCCAGTGGTACCTTTCGTCCCCAGTGGGACGGGTGTTGTTGCTAGTCAGGAGTTGCTCCGTGCCGGAAACTGGTATCCATCTGTCATTTGACAATCGAAAGTGATACCTGGGGGTAGACACAAGAGGGAAGGTGGGGAGGAAATATGGTAAAGACAAAATAACATATGAAATGTTAACCATAACCAAGCACCGGTTATACAAACTAGTGTTGGTGAGGGTATGCTATGTAATGGTCTGTGAGTATGGCAAAGAAACCACAGGCTCCGCCAGACCACCCATAGACACCCTGTATTGAAGGAAGGCATATCTTCAATAAAAAGAAAAATTTTAATCTAAATTTCTAAGGATATAGTTCAAAAATGTAGAACTTTGGTTCGTGTAGAAGTCTCTCTACAAGTCCCCTCCGGTCACCATGGCATCGAAGGACCGACAGGACTATTTGGAATAAGGTCTGAGGGACAGAATTTCCCTGGCAGTCGTGGGATCAGGTGTTCATGGCCTTTGGCGGGCTCTTGGATGGTGGACGATTTCTCTTCCTTTGCACTTGGGACCATTCGGGAGGTGGGGCTTTTGGGGGTGGAGATATTTCCCAATCTTGGATATCTGGGACTTCCAAATCAAGCGCCTGGCAGAAGGGGTGCAAGTCCGCATAGGTGTGTAGTAGCGCAGTGTGGCCATTTCTAGTAGCCGATAAGGCAAAGGGGAATCCCCAGCGGTATGCGATTCCGTTCTCTCTCAATTTGTGTAGCAATGGCTTTAGTTGACGACGCTTGTGAAGCGTTATCCAGGAAAGATCCGCAAAGACTTGAATCTGTACACCATCAAAGATTAGAGGATCCATTTTCCTGGCTTGTATCATAATCTGTTCTTTAAGCTCATAGTCCGTTACACAGCACACTATATCTCTTGGTCTTGTCGCTGAGCCGCGTGGGCCTAAGGCTCTGTGGGTCCTGTCAAACTTTATCTTATGGGCTGGAGGTCGGTCGAGAATTTGGTTAAATAAAGCTTCCAGGAGGCCTTTGACGTTCTCTGCTCCTCTTGGTTCAGGTACCCCCCTAACTCGTATATTATTGCGGCGTCCCCGGTTATCAAGGTCTTCGATGTGCCGGTTCATGTCGCGGATCACCCCAGCTTGGGTGGCCACATTCTCTTGCAGCTGCGCCACATATGTTCTGGTATCATCATGGGACGACTCTATGCTTTCCACTCTGTCCACTAGGGAGCGCAGGTCGTGTCTGACTGAATTTAATTCTCTACGAAAAGTGTCTTTGACATCTGTAATTAACCCTTTGAAATCCGACTTAGTTGGTAAATCTTGGAGCAGGGTATGTAGCTCTGGTGGTAAGGCATAAGAAAGTCTGGCAGGAGAGCCCGCCGATGATTCTGAGCTTTGCGAGGATTGCCATGGATCGGGCCTAGTGATTAGCCCCGTCAGTGATGGGGTAGCGCTTAGGTCTTGCTCTGGTGGGTCAACCCAGTTTGTCCCAGTTTGGGGTTCCTCATCATGTGGCTCTCCACCCTCCTGGTGGATGTGTAAGGGGGAGGCCATTTTGGTTTGCCCTGTGGAGTGGGGAGTCTCCTGCCTGCAGAGGAGAGGGGGAAACTCCTCCATATTGGGGTCCTCCATAATACCCGGTGTTAGCTGTGGGGGTCCCCCTTCCTCCTCTCTTGTCCCGGCTGTTAGGCGACCTCCACCCTCCTGATGGATGTGTAAGGGGGAGATCGCATCCTGCAACCCTGCCACTGTGGCCCAAGATGGCGGCCGGGAGCGGGCCTCCAGTTTTTCTCTGACCTGGGGAGGTTTGCTCGGGGGGGAGCACCTTACCGCCTGTTCCTGTTGCGGTGTCAGGGTCGGTGAGGACAGCGGGTCCCGGGATGTGCGGCTGGCTCCGTCTGGCTGGGGTAGTTCCGACGGTGAGGGAGCTGCCGCTGTCGCTCTGTTCGCGCCAGTCCGCGCACGTGGTGGGAGGGCGCGTGGTGCCGCTGCAGTCCACAGACTGGATCCTGCGGCACTGGCAAGGAAGCGGTCCATCGTTTGCCCGGGAGTTGTGGAGGATCCCGTGGTGGTCTGGCCCCGTTTGGGACCCTTTCTGGTTTGTCCTGCCAGCGTGAGGGTGCTGATGTACCGCTTAGAAGGTGACCGGGTGCGGGAGCTGCAGAGGACACGTCTTACTCCATGAGCTGCTAGGACACGCCCCTCCACAATTTGAAAGTTAAATCCCGCACTCAGTCCGAATCAGTCGGATCAACCAACGGCCCGCCCTCCAATTTGTGTCGCATGGAAGCCAGCACAGAGTTGCCAAAAGCCGATCACGTGCGTCAAAAACCCAGCGCAGACACCTGTTACATGCCTGTCAATCCGGAAAACAGCGAGCAGTCCAAGGAAAGTGAGCAATGCAACCCTTAGTAAATAAGCCCCATAAAATCTACAAAGAATTCACTCAAAGAGATCAACAGTAGGACATATGGAAACCAAAATTGTACTATTGAAAATGACATTTCGCCCCCCAAAAAAACAAGACGTCATGCAGCCATAGTTACATGAAATATAAAGCTTGTAGAAGGCATTGACAAATAAAAACTGAAAAATAGCCTGGTCATTAATGTAGAAACAGGTGCGAAGAGGGGCTATAGTTCTGATGCCATGAAATATTGTGCCCACTGACAAAAATCTTAAAATTATGCAGAGATTAAGGTCCTATGCACACGAACGCTTGGCCGCATGGAGCGATTTCTTTCCCAATGTTATGGCCGGTACACTGTGAATCACTATGGAGTGGGGAGGGATCAGCCCTTCTCCTCTCCATGGAGCTGAACGTATGCCCGGCGGGCATGCGTTTGTGTGCATGCGACCTAAATTGGTATATAGTCAATGAAAAGCTCTCCTCTATCCTGAATGACAGCCATGAGAAGACCATTTGGCCAGACCCCCTGCTTAGGCCTCATGTTCATGAACGTATGAAAACTGCAGTATATATTGCTGTATGTATGTGGGAGGTGCATTCTGTCAGCCAGCCAATAGTCAACCAGCCATCATTTGCCAGCCCATCATAATTTATATGGATACGGTTCCATACGTGCTCATGCAGCTGAAAAATTTCCTGTATTTATGGCCATAATACAGGTGTATATAGAAAACAGGAAGAAACATACGGTTGTGTGCATGAGGCCACTCTGATTTCCCCATCCACCTTCTACATCTCCTTCTCACTAATTCCTTTCTTTTCATGTTATTTTTGTTATTGTGTGATTTCTTTGTTTATGTATTCTTCCTTTTTAGGGATTTTTCTATCCCCAGAAGGCCATTTGTTTCTTTGTACTCTCAATTTTATAATAACTCTGAAAATCAGCTCCTTTCTAAAGGTTTCCATATATACTCGAGTATAAGCTGATCTGAGTATAAGCCGAGGCCCCTTATTTTGCCACCAAAAACTGGGAAAACCTATTGACTCGAGTATAAGCCAAGGGCGGGAAATGTATTGGTCACAGCCTCCCAGTATACAGCCAGCCAGCCCCCAGTAGTATACAGCCAGTCAGCCCCATGTAGTATACAGCCAGCCAGCCCCAAGTAGTATACAGACAGCCCCCTGTAGTATACAGCCAGTGAGCTCTCCTTTAGTATATGGCCCCCTTTAGAAGCCAGCCAGCCTGCTTTAGTAGCCAGCCCCCTTTAGTAGCCACCAAGCCTCCTTTAGTAGCCAGCCACCTTTAGTAGACCCAAGTAGTCTCAAGGCCATAATCATTGTATTAAGGCTACTTTCACACTGCCGGGCGAGCACACGGCAGCGCTGCTCACCCCTCCTTTCTCATTAGCAATACATGGCACCCAACCATAAACACAGGAAAAGATAGAGCAGGCTTTATCATTTTCCTCTGCACAATATGGTATAATGCCACACATGGGTAGTCATGATACCACCACCATGCGCCATTGGCCTCTATGGGGACGTACATCCAATATACATCGCCACATGAGGTGTGAAAGGGGCCTTACGTTGTTTAATCGTTTGTTTAGTAGCCAGTGTTTTATTAACAATTCTTAAAAAAATATTCCTGCAAGTATGTAAAAATGCTGATAATGCACTTTCATAGATTATATATTTATTTATCTAATAGGGAATAACTGTTTATTTCCATTTAAAAAGTAGTTACAGAATACTTGACATCCAGAAAGTAGAAAAAGTCCATATCGTTCTTCAGTTGTTATGAACACTCTTGCCTCTAGGTGGCATTTGTCGAACATTATGTAGATGATGCATTTACAATACATAGGAACAGTTTCTTGACTGTGAGTAGTTATATTCTTGTACACACGGGGCAGTACTATAGTAGTTATATTCTTGTACATAGGGGGCAGTACTAAAGTAGTCATATTCTTGTACATAGGGGCAGTATTATAGTTATATTCTTGTACATAGGGAGCAGTATAATAGTAGTTCTATTCTTGTACATAGGGGGCAGTACTATAGTAGTTATATTCTTGTACATAGGGGCAGTATTATAATAGTTATATTCTTGTACATAGGGGGCAGTACTATAGTAGTTATATTCTTGTACATAGGGAGCAGTATTATAGTAGTTATATTCTTGAACACAGGGGGCAGTATTATAGTAGTTATATTCCTGTACATAGGGGGCAGTATTATAGTAGTTATATTCTTGTACATAGGGGACAGTACTACAGTAGTTATATTCTTGTACATAGGGGGCAGTATTATAGTAGTTATATTCTTGTACACACAGGGCAGTATTATAGTAGTTATATTCTTGTACATAGGGGGCAGTACTAAAGTAGTCATATTCTTGTACATAGGGGCAGTATTATAGTTATATTCTTGTACATAAGGGCAGTATAATAGTAGTTATATTCTTGTACATATGGGGCAGTACTATAGTAGTTATATTCTTGTACATAGGGGCAGTATTATAATAGTTATATTCTTGTACATAGGGGGCAGTACTATAGTAGTTATATTCTTGTACATAGCGAGCAGTATTATAGTAGTTATATTCTTGAACACAGGGGGCAGTATTATAGTAGTTATATTCCTGTACATAGGGGACAGTATTATAGTAGTTATATCCTTGTACATAGGAGCAGTACTATAGTAGTTATATTCTTGTACATAGGGGGCAGTACTATAGTAGTTATATTCTTGTACATAGGGGGCAGTATTATAGTAGTTATATTCTTGCACATAGAGGGCAGTATTATAGTAGTTATATTCTTGTACATAGGGGGCAGTATTATAGTAGATATATTCCTGTACATAGGGGGCAGTATTATAGTAGTTATATTCTTGTACACAGGGGGCAGTATTATAGTAGTTATATTCCTGTACATATGGGGCAGTGTTATAGTAGTTATATTCTTGTACACAGGGGGCAGTATTATAGTAGTTATATTCCTGTACATAGGGAGCAGTATTATAGTAGTTATATTCTTGTACATAGGGGGCAGTATTATAGTAGTTATATTCTTGTACATAGGGGGGTAGTATTATAGTAGTTATATATTCCAATACGTAGAGGTTGTATTAAAGTAGTTATTTTCTTGAACATAGCGGCAGTATTATAGTAGTGATATTCCTGTATATAGGGGACAGTATTCTAGTAGTTATATTCTTTTCACCTCAGGCAGCAGATAAGAAGTATGAATACCTGGCTGGCTGCAGGCAGGGCATAGTACTGGGGTCTATTGAAGCCCCTGTGTGAAGCCAGTTATTCCCAATTATGACCTGCTGCATGGGTTCAGACAATTTCCATCATCATTTTTATTGTCTTGTTTGTGCGCTGTATTGCAGTCTGCTCCGGGGTCTTTGTTACTTGTTGTACAAATACAGTATAAGGCTACATTCACACTAACGTATGGAGGACGTATATACGACCGACGTATAAATGGCCGATATACGTCCTCCATAGACGTCAATGGGCGCACGGCGCCCTACGGGAGCGGTACGTTGCAGCACACCATAGCACACTGTAATACTATGATACTATCTTTTGCCGTTATACGGCGCCGTGCCGCATTACTTCCTATGGAGAGGGGCGGGGGTGACCGCACCTGGCATCTGCATAGGCTGACTTCTCTAATACACCGCCAAATATCAGTATTGCAGTATGTGTTTGAACAAGCAATCAGATGATCGCTTGTTCAAGTCCTAGAGTGGGACAGTAACATTTTTTTTTTTTTTAAAGTGAATTTCACTAAAAAAAAAGTCCCCTTGTAAGATATAAGATTCACATATAAAAAAGTGAAAATCACCACACAATTGGCACATATATTAATTATATTGCCGCATCAGTAACAACCCTTACAATAAAGTAAAATCATTACAAAACATGTACGGTGAATAACATAGAAAAAAATATATATTTAGTCAACAATTAAGATTTTTTTGCATATCCACCCGATCAAATGAGCAATAAAAAGTGATCAAAATGTCACATTTACACCACAAGGGGGGTCATTTACTTACCCGGTCCTGTCGCAATCCAGCGGTGCTTTCTCCGTCGAGGATTCGGGTCTTCCAGCGATTCACTAAGGTAGTGCGCCCGATGTCCACCAGGTGTCGCTGCTGCGCCGAGGTCCGCTGAGGTTCGCTGGAGTTCACCAACCTATTCCCGGTGCATGTAAGCGCGTGTCAAGCAACACATTTTTGTTTTTTAAATTCTGCGTTTTTTTCGATCGCGTGGGCAACCCGAGGCAATTCGGCGCAAACCGGTAATTTTCGGGAAACCCGACAAAAAAAAGCGATTCGGACCCTTAGTAAATGTGCCCCAATGAGTCCAATAAAAGTAAAACCCATTCCGCAAAAAAAGTCCCAATACTTTATGAATGGGATATCACCGTAATCGTACTCACCCATCGAACATAAAAAAACATGATATCCATGCCATACGGTGTATAAAACAAAAAGTAAAAGAAATTGTATCAAAACCAGTTTTTTTTGCATTACCGCCAAGAAAGTTACTGTATATACTCAAGTATAAGCCGACCCGAGTATAAGCCAAGGCACCTAATTTTTACACAAAAAAGTATAAATCTAGGGTGGGAAATGCATTGGTCACAGCCTCCAGCCAGTATAAAGCTGACCAGTCCCCTTACCCCCCACTATATAGCCAGCCAGCTTATACCCCCCAGTATACAGCCAGCCCTACCACCCAGTTTATAGCCAGGAGCCCTCTGCACTCCAGTATATATACAAAAGATAGAAACATTTTTCTTATCTGACTGGAGCTCCAAATATTGCTGCTACTCCACTTTCCTTCAGTAAGATGTTTCACAATTCTCCTTCTTAGGAATTACTTTTGTGCTTGATAGCATAAAAAGCAGAAATCCTCCGACAAGAATAGCCCACTATTCAGACCACCACGATGAGGTTATTGTTCCTCCATTACCACCAATCACCACAGCGGACCGCTGGAAGAAACATACACAGGATTGTGTAGTATGTCTTGAAAGTTGAAATTTAATAGCATAAAATATACTTACAAAAATCAAATAAAAATGCGCATGCAGGGGGTCGAAAAGATGAGTACAGTGTCAATATTTTTATACAATTTTTGTGCTGAAAAATTCAGCTTTTACTGAGTATATAGAGTAATAAAATGAAACCAATGGAATATAGACATCCTAAAATAGTCTTATTATACTCCTTGATGGGTTTAGTTTTCAAATGGGGTCATTTTTTAGGGGTTTTTTTCTTGTTTTGGTATGTTATAGGCTCAGGAAATGCCACCTGAAATTTGTCCTCCAAAAGCATGAAGGCGCTCCTTCCTTTCTGTGCCCATAAAATGCTTTACATCCACATGTGGGGAATTGCCAGACTCGGGAGAAATTGCACAACAGAATCTGTGATGTGCTTTCTTATTTTATGCCACATAAAATGTAAATTTTAGGGCTTAATAAACATTTCATCGTCAAAATTTTAAAATTCTGTATAGAACCTCTCTTATTTCATGTTTAATGCTTAACAAGGGTTGTTGTGAAAAGTTTGAGGTGCAATTTAAAAATGTGGTACCATGAGTTTCTAATAATTAAAACTTTTAAAACCCCTATAAATATTAATATGCCCCTAAAATTATTGAATCTTACATTTTCGTGAAAATCTACAAAATTATTGATGGATTTGTAAGCCTCCTAACATCCTAATAAAATAAAATAATATTAAAAATATTGGGGCTTATTTACTAAGGTCCCGTGGCTGCATTTCCATCAGGTTTTCCGACGTTTTCGGGAATCATGCTGGGATTTGCGTCGCAATCGCGACACCTTTCAAGCAGCACAAATCAGGGGGGCCGGCTTATGGACGGTCCAACGGATGCGGACTACGTGCGGGATTTAACAATTCAAATTATGTCGCAAGACATGCACTCACATACATCGGGAAGCAGAAGGTGAACTCCGGTGGACCTGAGCGGGGAAGGGACACATGCAGGATCTCAGGCGCATGATCTTGGTGAATTGCAGAAGACTTCAT
Source organism: Engystomops pustulosus (assembly GCF_040894005.1). Lineage (NCBI taxonomy): Eukaryota > Metazoa > Chordata > Amphibia > Anura > Leptodactylidae > Engystomops > Engystomops pustulosus. The sequence continues at coordinate 81,806,461 of NC_092411.1, forward strand.
CCTTGTCGGACAATGCACCTTGGGGATCATGCAGGGACCAGGTAAGTAAATGTACCCCATTATGTCAGCATAAAGCAGACATATGGTTAATGTTTGTTACTAACCTATTTGGGAGGCTTGACTAACACTGTGATGTGCATAACATTTAGAAATCAGAAATCATTTTCAACAAATGTTAATTTTTTTCATAAATAAATGCGAAACATTTCAATCAAAATATATCACTAAGGTGATGATGGAAAATCATCTTGGTAAGTTAAAGTGTTCTAAAGTTTTAATCGCATATAATCACACATGGCAGATTTGAAAAATCGGTCTGGGTCCTCAAGGTAAAAATGAGCTGAATCTTTCAATGGTTAAAGTTAGAGGACTGTATCTGCAAGTGTACGAAGCCTCCATTGTATAGATGATTGTAACTGCAAATCTTCATTTAAGTGGAGTCATGAGCTTGCCTGTTAGATCATCTCTCCAGTCTCCTGGTCCTCAGCCATCACTTCAGCAGCTGACCTGAAGTACCACAGTAGTGCTGACCTGACCCATTTTCCTCCGGTGGGCCTGACACAGCATAGAAAGATAAGAGGCTGTAAACTGGTGTATAATGCTAAAAGCTGTACGCCATATTTATGCATAAAGAAGTATTGAAGTAAGAAATTTTATCTAAAAAAAACCCTAAAAATCAAGATCATGGCTTTTTTTATCTTCAGACTATGACTTGAGTGTCTGGTGATAACAATGAGATTACTGTGTAAAATAATTGCTTCAAGCTAAATCTGTGACCCAAGACAATTATGTGCCCATTCTGGTATTTGCAAAGGCCAGTAATATTGTACAGTCGTATGTAGACATTTCTATTGAAACAAGAATTTTACATACACTATATAAAAAAAACATATATAGATTTATGCAGTTTTTTTTGCTCATTAATGTACATTCTGTACCCCTTCCTGACAGAAAAAAAACATAAATGTAGATTTTTTGCTAATTTATTAAACATGAAAAACTGAAATATCACATGGTCATAAGTAACAAAGCAGTATATGGAGAAGCACAATGAGACAATGCGGATCTTGTCCAAAGCTGGGTGCAAGCTTCTAAACCAGACTCATTGGGGCTTACTTACTAAGGGTTCGCAGCCGCACTTTCGGCGGATTTTCCAACGTTTTCGGGTTTTGCACAGCTTGTGTCGCATGCGATTGGATTTTGGTGCAGCTGCGATGGCTCTCATGCTTCAGAAATCAGGGGGCAGGCCATCGGCATCGGACGATCCAACTGATTCAGACTGAGCGCGGGATTTGACTTTCAAATGTGTCACAAGAAGAAGGTGAACTCCGTCGGACCTGAGTGGGGGAAGCGACAAATGCAGGATATCGGACGCACAATCTTAGTGAATCGCGGCAAATTGCATTATCGTCGGACAATGAACTTTCGGAGAACTCCTCCGTGTGCCTGATTTCCTGTATCTGTCGCTTCCTTGCTCCGAAGTTCACCATCTTTTCACCGATGTATGTAAGTGCATTGGTTGCGACACAATTTGAATATTAAATCCCTCGCTCAGTCCGAATCAGTCGGATCGTCTGACGGCCCGCCCCTTAATTTCTGTTACAATTGCGACACAATCCGTTCATGTGCGACACAATCCCCAGTTAAATACCTGTCACAGCAGAGCAAATCCCAAAAATATCTAAATCCGAAGAAAGTGCGATCCGTGGGGACCCTTAGTAAATAAGCCCCATTGTATCAGACAGCATTTGACCTGCAGATCTGATTTTGTCACATACTGTATATATTAACTTGCCTGTGTCCAAAGATCTATGTGGAGGAAACTACAGACTAAGACTACATAATCACAGATTGTCAATTAATACCCTCAATTAGATTTTCATGTTCCCTGACATTTTCATGAGGTAGGTCATAATATTCGCCAACTAAAATGGTGTAATATAGACCATGTCCGTCGCCCAAGACAGAGGGAGTAAAGGGGGGGGGGGGGTGAAAATGCTGAAAAAACAAGAAATTGAGTAAATACATAGGCTTAACACTCTTCAACCTAATGGGTTGAATGTCGAATTTAATCTGAATATTCTTAACTAAATTAATATGTATGACCATCTTTTGACATCACCCTTTTATACTCTTATTCATCGATTGGGATAGGAATGTTGTTTTTTCTTCTTTTTTTTTCTTTTGTTTTCCACAAACTTCATGTAGAAGTGTGAACCTGATCTATATCTTTTTTATCTTCATTTTGGGGCTACACAGAGGATTGTGTCAGGGTGCAAGGTAAGTTATAATACACATTTATATTGTAATGAAAATGCTTAGAAAAAGCAGATTTGCACTGTAGGTGTGACGGGCTTCTGCAACCTGTCTTTAGTGAAAATGAGGTCTCTGGAGACAGGTTCCCGTTAAGCAGTTAAAGAAAACTCGAAGTAACGTGGCCAACCCCTTTAACTTCAGCCAAGTCCCTGAACATGCTACATAACTGTGCAATTAGAATGTACTCTTGTGTTTTTGGTACAGCGTGTGAAATCAACTACTGTACACTTTGCCCCATTTCCTTCATGTTTCTGCAATCCCACATGTTTAACCCCTACGGGACTCAGTCTTTTTTGGCCTAAAGGACGCGGCCCCATTTTTCAAATCTGGCCTGTGTCACTATAAGTGGTTATAGCTTTGGAACGCTATGAGATATCCAGGGGATTTTGAGATTGTTTTCTCGTGACACATTGTACTTCAAATTAGTTTAAAAATTTGGATGAAAAAAAAAAATTGGCAAAAATTTGGAAAAATTCCAACATGTCTGCTTTATGTTGGATGGTTTTTTAAGATTCCACATATTTTACTAAATGTTATGAGGCTCAGAATTTGTTGGCTATTTTTCACATTTTTTGTAAAATCACCAAAACCCGCATTTAGATGGACCTGCTCAACTTCTAATTGACACTGAGAGGCCTAAATAATAGTGAGACTCATAAATTACCCCATTGTGGAAACTACACCCCTCAACGTATGAAAAACCACTTTTAAGAAGTTTGTTAACCCTTTATGTGTTTTATAGGGGTTAAAACAAAATGGAGGTGCAGTCTGCAAATTGTAATATTTTTTCACAATACACTCATTTTGGGTGGAAAATTAAACATTTACAATGGATTAAATGAAAAAAGGCTCCACAAAGTTTGATACCCAATTTCCCCCGAGTACACCAATAACCTATATGTGGTGGTAACCTGCTGTATGGGCGCACGGACGGGCATAGAGGGGAAGGAGGCGCCATCCAGATCAGATTTGCTATGTCAGGCTATAGAGGCTATAACTTTTTTCTTTTTTTTATCGTGGACCTATAGGGGCTTATTTCTTTTGCCACATGAGATGCACTTTTCTGGTATGTAATTTTGGGGCATCTATAGCTAATTGGTGAGATTTAATTAACTCTTTGTTGGTGGAGGAAATAAAAATCATCAATTTTTAGGAACATTTTTGTGTGGTTTTTTTTTTGGCCGTTAATCATACCATAAAAATAGTATATTATTTTTATTCTATGGGTCGCCACGATTACGAAAATACTTCATTTATATATATTTTTTCTTTTTTCCCATTTTTACTTAATAAAAAGTAATTTGGCAAAATTGATGTTAATTTTAGCATCACCGTCTTTCATATGCATAACTTTTTTATTTTTCACCTCACAAATCTGTTTAAGGGCTTATTTTTTGCGAGAATGATTGTTCATTTTAGTAGTCTTATTTTAGATTGCGTAACTTTTTAAAATCACTTTTTAGAGCATTTTTTAAAGGGCATTAATAAATAAATGATATTTTTTTCAGAGAGTTTTTTGAGGTTGTTTTTTTATGGGGTTCACTTTGCGGATCTAATAACGATTCTGTTTTATTATGCAGATTGTTACGGACGCAGGAATACCAAATATGTGCAGGTTTTGTGTACTGAATAAAAACTAATTTGGAGAAAATCTTATTCATTTTAGCATCACCATCTTTTCATATGCATAACTTTTTTATTTTTTGGCTGACAAATCTGGTTAGGGGCGAGAACAGTTGTTCTTTTTAGTGGGCTTATTTTAGAGTGCATAAAATTTTTTAAATCACTTTTTAGAGCATTTTTTATAGGGTATTAATTAAAAATTATCTTTTTTGCGTTTTTTTTCCTCCGGCGTTTACCGGCGGTTCCAGTAATGATTCTGTTTTATTATGCAGATTGTTACGGACGCGGCAATACCAAATATGCAGGGTTTTTTGTGTTTTTATGTTTTTTATACTTTATTAAGTGTTTTTATGGGAAAGTGACATTTTAGGGGCTTATATTTTTATGTATTTATTTTTTATTTATTATAATGTGTAGTGTTAAGTGTTTTTGCATGTTTTTACTTATACATACTTGAACTTAAACCAGCGATGCTCTGATTGCTGGTTCAAGTTCAATACACTGCTCTTCAATACTATTTTATTGTAGAGCAGTGTAAACTGTCTGAGCAGGCAGGCGCATGCTCAGACAGTTTGCAGTCAGACCCGGAAGGGGTCTGAATGGCAGGGAGAGTGGGCAGCTCCCTAGCACATGCCAGCTGACAGCCGCTGCTTCTGGTACCGGCTCCGTTCGTGCATCCTGGTGCGCTAAGTATCTAGCCACCGGGACGTACTATAACGTCCTGGTGCGCCTAGGGGTTAAAGGATTCTCTTCTTCTTTGTTTAGTGTGCTGTTTGTCTGTACTATAGATGGTGGTTTAAGTTTGAGTTTTGGCTGTTGTTTCTGATCTTAGCTAATTTGACTCTACTACTGACAGACACTGGGGGTCATTTACTAAGGGCCCGATTCGCGTTTTCCCGACGTGTTACCCGAATATTTCCGATTTGCGCCGATTGTACCTGAATTGCCCCGGGATTTTGGCGCACACGATCGGATTGTGGCGCATCGCCGCTGGCATGCACGCGACGGAAATCGGGGCGTGGCCGAACGAAAACCCGACGGATTCGGAAAAACCGCCGCATTTAAGAAAAAAAATGTGTAGCGAAAATTACACTTACCTTCACCAGGTATAGGCCGGTGAATTTCAGGGCATTCCAGCGCGCCTCCGGGGGAACTTCAGCGCAGCAGCGCCACCTGGTGGACGGCGGAGGAACTACCTTAGTGAATCCCGGCCGAACCCAAATCCACCGCAGAGAACGCGCCGCTGGATCGCGAACGGACCGGGTAAGTTAATCTGCCCCACTGTCTGTGGTTTGCACAACTTACTTTATTCCACCCACAGGGATCACTCATGGCTACCAGGCGGATTCAGTTTATCTGTAACAGGCAGGGCCCTTACAGTATTGGGGTATTTTAGGGCATCTTGACATCTCAACATTGATCTTAGCAGATCTTCAATGCACTGAACATGAATTGTGCATGTCAGCACTTGTGGGATTATACATTCTGGAAATGAACAGAGGGATTTAGTGTATTGGGATTATAAACTTTATAAAGATTTTTGGCATAGCATTCCCTCTATTACAGGAATAAGGAGAACTCAGTACTGCATTAACAAAAGCGTTCCTTTTCATTTACTCATTTTGTGTAATGTATGAAACCTTAAAGGGAACCTGTCACCAGGAGACCCATTTTTAGCAGTCCCCCAGTCCCCACAGAGCATAGTACATACACTGCCAAAGTGTTTTGTATAAAATATAGGTTTTACAGAAAAAAAAGATATGTTATATTGTACCTTCCATTAGCATGTGCTGTGCGACTAGGCAGTTGCCCAATGGGAGGGGCAAGAAAGGAGCAGTTCCCCCCCACCCTTGGGAAACATGTGACCTTTTCAAATATATGAATAACTCCCACACTCGGGATTGGCTGTAGAGGAGCAGGGGGCGTCGCTAAGCCAAGTGATGTTGGTGGTGTTTTTATATATATGAAAAGGTCACATGGTAGAATGGTAGCTGTTCCCCAAGGGTGGGGGGGGGGGACTGCTCCTCTCCAGACCCTCCCATTTGGCAACTGCCTAGTCACACAGCAGATGCTAATGAAAGGTACAATATAACATATCTTTTTTTCTGTAAAACCAATTTTTAATACAAAAACACTTTGGCGGTGTATGTACTATGCTCTGTGGGGACTGGGGGAGTGCTAAAAATGGGTCTCCTGGTGACAGGTTCCCTTTAAAGCTTACACATTTAAAGAGGACCTGTCACCTGTAAAAACAGCACTAGCTCCAAGTGCTACAGTAGATGCAGCAGTGTTATCGGAAACCTCCTATAACGCTAGCAGACAAAGCCGCGATGTACACTAGAAACGCAGGACGGCTCTCAAAATGGTCTGGCATATTCATGAGGGGATGGGATTAGGTGCAGTGACTGCCGCATGATGCACTGGGGAAGCAGCAGCGGCTCGGACCGATTTGAGAGCAGTCCAGCGTTTCTAGTGTACATCGCCGCAGTGTCTGCTAGCGTTATCAGAGGTTTCTGATAACGCTAGCAGTGTAAACACTGCTGTGTCTGTTGTAGCACTAAGAGCTGCTTACTCTAGTAAGCTGCTCCTAGTGCTGTTTTTACAGGTGACAGGTCCTCTTTAAGCTGTGTGTTAACCTATGGCAGATGTTTTTTTGGTATATACTTTTTAACATGAACAAAAAGGGGATACCATCCTAAATATGCAAAAGATTAACAAAAAACACATAAGAACATACATTCGGTATGGAAAGTATTCAGATCCCTTTAAATGTTTCACTCTTTGTTTCATTGCAGCCAATTGGTAAGATCAAAAAAGTTCTATTTTTTGCTCATTATTGTACACTCCATCCCATGTCATTCTGCCTTGCAGATCCTCTCCAGTTCCCTCAGTTGAATGGTGAATGTTGGCCATTTTAAGTCTCTCCAGAGATGCTCAATTCGGTTTAGGTCAGGGCTCTGCCTGGGTCAGCCTAGAATGGTCACAGAGATGTTCTGAAGCAACTGCTTTGTTATTTTAGCTGTGTGCTTAGGGTCATTGTCTTGATGGATGGTGAACCTTCGGCTCAGTCTTAGGTCCAGAGCACTCTTGAAGAGGTTTTCATCCAGGATATCTCTGTACTTGGCCACATTCATCTTCCTTCAATTACAACCAGTCGTCCGGCCCCTGCAGATGAAAAACACCCCCATAGTAAGATACTGCCACCACCATGTGTCACTGTTGGGATTGTATTTGGCAGGTGATGAGCAGGGCCTGGTTTCCTCCACACATACCGCTTAGAATTAACAGCAAAAAGTTCAATCTTCATCTCATCAGCTCAGAAAATCTTATTTCTCATAATCTGGGAGTTCTTCATGTGTTTTTTTTTTTTTTGTAAAATGTATGCGGCTTTCATAGGTCATGCACTCTGCCATAAAGCTCCGACTGGTGGAGGCTGCAGTGAAAGTTCACTTTGTGGAACTATCTCTCATCTGCTTACTTCATCCTTGGAGCGCTTTACCTCTCTCACCAAGGCTCTTCCCCCACAATTTTTTAGTTTGGCTCGAGGAAGTGTTGTGGTTGTCCCAAACTTCTTCAATTTAAAGGGAACCTGTCACCAACACCCAATCTTGTAAACCACCAAAAGTACCTTATATGCCATTTTCCTTCCTGCTGGCCATGTCTTTATAAGTTTCCAATGCTGCCTGCAACCTGAAATATGAACTTATATTCTCTTTCAGCATAGGGGGCCTACCTACTCCTTTTCTTTCTGTACATGCATCAGGCTCTGCCTCCTGGCTCTTCTTCTGGTCTCTTGTCTTCTTGATTTCCCGCTCATGCACAGTGCCCCGGTCAACTCCACTATGGACCCTGTCCGTACCCGGAAAGAGAACAGGGTATTGCGCATGTGCTGCTTTTCTTCTAATGTTGGCATTGTGTTTCGCTGCGAGGTGAACTTCACATGCACAGTAATACTAGGAAGATACTGGCAAGATGGGGCAGTGGAAGAGGAGCTGGGGCCCGATACGTATACAAAGAGATAAGGAGACATATTTAGGCAATGAGGTGGCCGTAACGGGGAGTGCCTGCTTGACTGCCATGATGAAACCCCCCTGGATGCTGAACGAGAATAAGCGTTTCTTTTTTACGGGTTTCAGGTCCTTTTTGTGGTATAAAAGTGTGGGGGCTGGTGACAGGTTTTCTTTAATGATTATGGAGTGCTCTTAAGAACCTTGAGTGCTGCACAAATTAGTTTGTGACCTTGTCCAGATCTGTGCCTTTCCACAATTCTGGCTCTGAGCTCCTTGAGCAGTTCCTTAGACCACTCAGTCCAATTATACTTCTAGGCCACTCAGAGAAGGTATGCAATGTTAATTTTAGAAATCACTCTTTTGTGAAATCTCACCTGTTTACCTATAATATATCTCCCCAAAGTTATGTGAAAATGAACAGACAAGAGTCATGTATAATACCTAGAATGATGTTTTATATTAAAGATAAGAATCTTATATTTTAGGCTTGTGGTCCTGTAAAGAAAGTGGAATTTTGCATTTCCAACCATGTCTGTAACCACCTGTATCTCCTGTTCCGTAGCTCACAGAAGCCTGATGTGATCTGAAAGATGAGATTCTTAAAGAGAACCTGTCAGTACAAATTATTACCCCAATCCCGACATTGTCCCTCTACATGCCTGTAAACTTAAATAATAAGGTACTAACGCTTGATGAGTGGGAGGCACAGCCACACCCCAGTGCTTGACTGACAGCCTGTATAATGATGTAACACTCCTGGTGCTGGTTCCTCTATTTACTTGCTAGTACTGGTGGCCCTTGCAGCCTGTGTGTGTATGAGATACAACTGCTACAGGATGCAGCCATGTGTATGGGAGAAAAAAGCATATCAGGTACTTGTGCAGCTGATGTCATGAGCAGGGGGAGGAGAGGAGAGGGGTAACGGGTGACATTCATGCCTCTGACCATGTGACCAGCCTCATTTACATAATAAAGAAAATATGATTTTACAGTGATTAATGTACAAATTGATAAGATAAAGGCTGGGATGGATCCTTGGGAGCTGCTCTAAAAGGTAGTGGCGACAGAAATAGTTAAAGAGACCTGATGACAGGTGTCCTTTAAATACATGTTTCTAGGTACTATAGAACCAAATATATGGGCATCTGAAGTGACACCCCCCTGCAGCCTCTAAACTTGACTCATCTCAGGCAAAATATGACTTTTTCTTCTCATTTTCACACAACTTTTGGGGGAAATTCTTTATAGGCTTCTTGTCTTTCCACCATCTACTAACCAAACCAACCCTGACCTCTCCATCTCGGTCTGTGGGATCACTATAGCACCGAGGCAGCAGGCCCGCTGTCTTGGGGTTGTGCTGGACTCTGACCTCTCCTTTTTACCATATATTCAATCTCTTGCTCGCTCTTGCTGTATGCTATGCATCTCAGAAACATCTCCAGAATCCGGCCGTTTCTGACATTTGAAACCTCTAAAATGCTAATTGTTGCACTTATTCACTCTCGACTAGACTACTGTAACTCCCTACTAATTGGTCTTCCACTCTCTAAACTCTCTCCTCTTCAGTCTATTCTTAATGCAGCAGCCAGGCTCGTCTTTCAGGCCAAACGCTACACGGATGCCTCCAGTTTGTGCCAATCATTGCACTGGCTGCCCGTCTCCTTCCGTATTCACTTTAAAATAATAACCCTCATCCACAAAGCTCTGAATAATGCTGCACCTCTCTATCTCTCTTCTCTCATCTCAGTCTATCGCCCTTCCCGTGCTCTTCGATCTGCCAGTGACATTAGATTAATCTCTACCTTAATTCGAACCTCCCATGCACGTATCCAGGACTTCTCCCGAGTTGCACCTATTCTCTGGAATGCCCTTCCCCAGACTCTGAGACTAATACCCACCCTCCAAAGCTTCAAACGTGCTCTTAAAACCCATCTCTTTAGGCAAGCCTATCACACTCGCTAACTGCATGAAATGTCAACTCTCCCTTTACTAATCCATCCTATGTACTATCCTATCTGTTATCTGGCAAACAGCAGATATATACCAAGCTCCAGGCTTCTCTGCAATCTTTTTCACCTAGGACCCTGTAAATAAGATGGCGGCTGATGGCTGGTTCAAGCAGCAACATCGTTGTTTAGTAAATTATTTATTAAATTATTTTATATTGTTCCCTTATAAAGAATGGCTGGAGCATTATACAACCTCTTGTGTCACCTCTCATCCTCATAGTCTGTAAGCTCTTGTGAGCAGGGCCCTCACTCCCATTGTTCCATATGACTGTTGGTTCTTTGTAATGTAATATAGTTGTATATGTCCCCTATGATTTGTAAGGCGCTACGGAATTTGATGGCGCTATATAAATAAAGATTATTATTATTATTATTATTATTATTATAGGTAAATAGGGTGGATTTCACATAAAAGGGTGATGCCACACGTGGCGTTTCTGGTCCGCTTGTAAACATGCGTTTTCAGAACGTTTAAAAACGCATGCGTTTTTTACTCTTTACCATGCGTTTGGCTGCTTTGAAACTGTTTATCTTTTAAGATACAGGTTCAAAGCAGCCAAACGCATGGGTAAAAAATGGATGCGTTTTAAACGGACTGAAAACGCATGTTTAAAAACTGACCAAAAAAAAACACATGTGGCATCACCCAAAGGATGGATTCTAGAAAGGTCATTTATACCCTTTCTGAGAAGGCTATTATTTTATTTGGATACATTTTGTTGATAGTGTCCCTGTAAAAGTGTCTAGACTGTGCATGTATTTTTACAAACCCTATGTAGATGTATACACTTCCTGAAAAAAGTCTTTTTATATATATATATATATATATATATTTCTTTGATCTAAACAGATAAAACATTCACATCAGTCCATGGAGTTTTAACATACAACTAGAGATAATAGCAGTTTTACAAGTTACAAGCAGCATATGTAACTGCATTAAATAAGTTAAATGTGTAAATACACCTCCTCTGCTGCCTCTCCCTTATCTTTCCAAAACTTTGACTCAGAGTCTGGTAAATTTCTCTTCAGAAGTTGGGCTTCCTGCATTGTATGAACATTCAAAAAATAACTCGCTTTTACCAAGTCCCATTTATGCCTGTGCTTGTCATATGGGCACTCGCACAAAATAGATGCAGTGCCTTCTGATTCTCTAATGTGAAACACATATTCCTCAGTAATTACAACTTTGGGGTCAAGTTTGGATATGTGTGTGTGTATATGTGAAGGAGGGGGGGGGGTCGTTGTTAGAGAAAGGGAGGGATTTGGAATGCTTTAAGAACTTTTCATCCTGTTTATGCCTCGTTTCCTCTGTAAAGTGAAAGTCACTCTTCCCTTCACAAAGCAAATGAAAGGATATAGCAAAAGGAGAGGATATACATATGCAGAAAGCTCGCAGCAAGCAATGAGGAAATAAGATAATTCATAGAAAGAACAGAATTGCAAAGAATGTGAAAAGTAGTATACTTACAGAAAAAGAAAGATACAATGGCATTATCCAGGAGGCTGTGTTATGTTTTTATCCTTCTCCTTCTTGTGGCTGCGGTGCTCATCATTCCCTTAGTGCTTTTACTTAAAGGATCCGGCTGTGAAGAAGGATTTATGAATGGAGCAATAGCTGCAGACACAGAGATCTGCTCAAATATTGGCAGGTAGGTACTATCTATGTGAAAGGTCTCTTTAATATGTTTTCTGGAATAGAATGAATGAATGAATGAATGAAAAATGTAAACTGTTGTTGGCTATTGTTATAACTATGGGAAACTTCTTTCTGTAACTTCATTCCACAAAAGGGTAATGTTGTACCATCCACTCCATTGTTTTGGGTTTCTTAGTGGTATTCAGATTATCAGTGTTCTGGTGGTCAGCCTTTAAGACAGACTATCCAACATATGAAAAGAAAGCACAAGACGCATCACATGTATTATTGTATCTCTGTGTGCTAAATTTTTTTGTTGCTTTTTCATATGCTTGTTTCACACAGCAATATTCTGCTGAGGATTTTGCATTAGTATTGTATCCTATTTGCCACGGAGGTGAAAATCTTCCCATTATCCCAAATCTTCTCCAAGCCACATTAGCCCCAAAAATGGGCACAATGGGCACAAAAGTGTGTGTGTGACCCTGAGTAAATGAGCCCCAATGTATCGTTTGCAATTATCAGTCTTTTCTCTCAGTCCATGGGCCATTAAGGAAAACAAATTTATGAATGTCTCTATTGACTATAATGACTCTCTCTGCAAAAGAGGCTGCATGGGACATGGTTTCCTAACCCACAGTGTACTAAACGTGCATAAAAATAAAGCTGAAGAATTCCCAGCAATCAAGCCTCAGATTTCTTTAATAAGGTATTTATGATGTAGGGCGCATCAACTACTACCATGCCCTACCATGCCCTTAGTTCACATGTGACTTGGAAGAAGACTGATTCCCATCAATAAATCTTCTATGAGACAAGTATTTCAGTTCATTTTTAGTGTTCTAAAAATTTAGCTCAATGATCCTTTATCATGTGAACCTTCAGCATGACTTCATGGCCCATGTTACTCCACACCATTTAGTCTCAGTTCAAATCTGCATTAGGGGTTTCCATTACATTCTCCGAAAGAGTGTGAAAGAAAGTCAGTAACTCTCTTCCTAAATCTAGCAATGGGGGACATACCCAGTACATGTGGCGAAATTTGGTTTCCAAGTAGCCACAGCGCTAACAAGCAGTGTTGGGTGTGCATCACATTCTGTACAACCTTACCAGTGATGAGTATGCCTGATGAATAATATATAAGTGTGACATTCTCCTCTTAATTGAAGAGATGCCCCTGAGATATGAGTAAATAAGATCCACTTCCATTTCACACTGGATAGCTAAAATCAATTGAGGGTGTATTTAGAGATAAGGGGGATGCATCTGGAAATGAAGCAGTTAAAGCATGTTTCAGTTGCACATAATAATAGAACCAGCGATAGTCTATTGTATGTTTGGATTTTAGGTCAGGAAAAGAAGCAAGTATCCCGTTGTCATGTACATCTGACAGTGAACAGATGCCTTCAACCTTTCACCCATCTGCTCCATTCAAATTCTCCAGTTGGGACAGCGCTGCATTCTTATGTGGAGACATGTATCCGTGAATTGGCTGACTAATTTGGCTGCTTGCCATACTGTGGTGTAGGAGTAATATGGGCTTTGGTAGGTGAGGAGATGCATCCAATATGGATCATAGAGTTTGTACCTACAGGTGGTTGTGCAGATGATGGTCAGAGTTGTGATGTACTGTAGTTGACCTGCCAAATAATATATATAAAAGTCTGCGAGAGCCATGCCAGGTTGCGGTTTGGTGTGTTGGAGAGTTGCCAGCCTGAGCTTAGGTCTGAAACTCCCCCATACAAATTTTCTGTTATTCTTCTTTGAAGAATCATTTAGGCATAGGTACAGCTGAATGTTGTAGTGTGTATAGAATGGGAGGCTATCGTCTAGTTCTCCCTAGTTGTTTGGCCCACCTTCGCCACCACCTGTAGATGCCTCATATTGTTTGTAGTAGACTGACTGGGCATAAATCCTGATTGTTCTGGTTTGTGAAAAATAACATAACTTTAGTAAATAAAATAACTTTAGTAAGCAGCTCTTAGTGACGTTTTTGAGGGTGACAGGTCCTCCTTAAGGAGTGACCCTTCCCAGAAAGAATCGTTATGTATATGCAATAGTTTAGTTTTGAGTAAGTCTTTATATTTATCGTAGACCCCTTTTGGGAGGCTGTCAGGGCTCAGGGGCTGGTTATTGTTCAGAATATTTAGGGCTCCTGCTACCTCCTCTATTAGTATGGGGGAATCAAGGCTAAGGGCCTGTTCATCAGATAATTAAGGGAATTCTAAATCTTCTAGATATGCTCCCTGTTGTAAGCCAAAGAGATCTATTATCTTGTAAAGGATTCTTTATAGATTGCTGTTCTAGCGTAGTGTCGCTAGGTCAGTCATTTTGTACTTGGATTCAAGGACCTATCATTGACATAGATCCGTGACATATAAATTACATTTTGTCCACACATATGTTGTCCTAAATAGTGGAAAAAGTTCTGGAGGAGCTGACTCCTTATAACAGGCGAGTTTCCAATGGAACCTGTACACATATGTCCAAGTCTAAAAACAAAGAGTCTCGATGGGATCTCACCACTACCAAATTCAACACAGGGATAGCACACTCAATAAGAAAGGAAAACTTCTCCTCAGTTTTTCATTCTGGGCATTTTTCACATAGTTATATCCCTGTCTATGTGCTTCAGAGTAACCTCACTCACGCTGGATTTCCTCGAGCACAGATCCATTAGAAGCTTAAAGCACAGCAGGAACACTGCAAATAGAGGCAATAGAACATAGTGCAGACCATTTAATAAGTTTAAAAGTGTTCTTTATTATATCTACTTACATTCCAGTATAAAATATGTGTGCAATAAAAGAGCCACTCCACGCCAAACATGTTGCCCGACCCAGGTTTTGCCTATGACGGCTTCTTCCTGGGCATCCCGTCATAGGCGAAACCTGGGTCTGGTCAAGACTTTTATTATAAAATAGGAGTTGAGCGACTCTTTGTTTTTAGACTTGAACATAGATCTGTTATGGCCTGGCTGTTATGGATTTTTAGAAGAGGGGAGCAATAAATGGAAACTTAGAAATTAACAAGGGCATCAGCGTAAAAGGTTAAAGGAAACCTAACAAAGTTCGCATCATGGGAGCACACTACCCTGTAGGCTATTTAATCTTGATGCTTGCACATATGGTTAGGCACGGCGATCTTTAGATTAGCTAAAAAAAAAGATTAACTCACATATGTAAATGAAACCTAAGTAATCAGCCGTCTGTTGATGCTTCTGATTGTTAATTATTCACGCCTCAGTTTTTCTACCTGCCCTTCTTCAGGTGCCGAGAGCCGTAATGTCACCAAGCTCTCGGCACATATCGCTGGCCAGCCGTGCGAAATTTGGTGTCAACGCACGCGATAAGTGGTGAGAGCTTAACAATCAGAAGGCATCGACAGATGATGTAGAGGTAGAGTTAATGTTTTTTTTTTTGCCTAAACTAAAGATCACCGTGCCTAACCAAAGTATGTGCCGGCATCAAGATTAAATAGCCCACAGGATGGGTTTCATCATGCAAGCAGTGGTAGGTTTTCTTTAATGAGTAAAAGGGTACACATAATTTATATGTCTGCTCTTAAAGTTGTCTTTAAAGAGGACCTGTCACCAGGAGTCCTTTCTCTGGCTTTCCCATATCCCCATAGAGAATAGTGTACACATTGCCAAAGAGTTTTTATAGCAAAACTGACTTTTTTCAGAAAAAAAGATAAGTTCGATGAAAGTTTACCTTTCTGTATGCAGCCAGTGTCCCTACTCCTATGGGAGTGGCCAGTGAGGAGTGGTTTCTGCCCACTCTCGGGAAACCGCTCTGTCATGCATCGATTTCAAATTTTAAAAAACTCCCATGTCTCCTATATCTCCTTATCGCTTATGACGTCCCCCTCAGGACGTCATACATGTCTGGCCCACTCCTCACTGGCGAGTCCCATGGGACTAGGGACACAACTCTGTATACAGATAGGTAAACTTTGATCCAACTTATTTTTTTTTTTGGAAAAAGACAGTTTGACTATAAAAACTCTTTGGCAATGTGTAAGCTAATCTCTATGGGGACATTGGAGAGCCAGAAAAAGGACTCCTGATGACAGATTGCCTTTAAGGCCCCCCAGAAAATGTCACTTTTCTCTCTGTACTTACATGTGGTGTTAGCTGATAAGCCAGTGATACTCGATATTAAGTGCAGTTGTAGTGAAGCAGCTGCTCTGTATGGGGGTACACAGACCCTGCTATAACATTAATAAAATATTTTTATTAATGACCTTGTAGTGGGTTTACACAGTCAAGTTTCAATATTTGCAGATGATACTAAGCTGTGTAAAGTAATAAATACTGAGGTTGATAGTTTAGCATTACAGAGGGATTTGTGGAAGCTTGAGGGATGGGCAGAGAAATGGTTGATGAGGTTTAATGTAGATAAATGTAAAGTTATGCACTTGGGCCATGGAAACAAAAAGTATAATTATGTTCTAAACGGTCAATTACTTAGTAAAACTGAAGCTGAAAAGGACTTGGGGGTATTGGTGGATGGTAAACTTAATTTTAGTGACCAGAGCCAGGCGGCTGCTGCTAAAGCAAATAAAATAATGGGATGTATCAAGAGAGGAATAGATTCTCATGATAAAGACATAGTTCTGCCCTTATACAAATCCCTGGTCAGACCACACATGGAATATTGTGTACAGTTTTGGGCACCAGTATATAAAAAGGATATAGTAGAGCTGGAACGGGTGCAGAGGAGAGCAACCAGGATTATTAGGGGAATGGGGGGACTAGAATACACTGACAGATTACAAAATTTGGGATTATTCAGTTTAGAAAAAAGACGACTGAGGGGAGACCTCATTACAATGTACAAATACCTGAACGGACAGTACAAGGATCTCTCCAAAGATCTTTTTATACCTAGGCCTGTGACCAGGACAAGGGGGCATCCTCTACGCCTAGAGGAGAGGCGATTCTACCATCACCATAGACAAAGGTTCTTTACTGTAAGAGCAGTGAGACTATGGAACTCTCTGCCGCAGGAGGTTGTTATGGCCGACTCTATGTACATGTTCAAGAGAGGCCTGGATGACTTTCTGGAGAGAAAAAATATCACGGGTTATGGGGATAAAACATTTATTTAATTCTTGAAGGTTGGACTTGATGGACTTGCGTCTCCTTCCAGCCTTATATACTATGATATACTATGATAGTAGGGTGATGTTTCCAGAATACTTAGCAGGATGGTAGAGCTGTCCAGAAGTCCAATGCAGCATCCTGGGACATATACTCTGCTAATTTCGGTGCTGTCCACAAAGCAGCAGATCCTGGCTGCTCTGCGGCCTAATAGAGTTGTGAACTACTTGAGTGCCCGATGGAGATTTACCGACAGTCCGGATCTGCAGAGATTTGACTAAACAGGTGGCCCGTTCTACCTCCTCCACCAAAGTGTACATGGCAGTGATGTCCTTGGGAGGCATTATATGGGGTCATTGTGAGGGGCTCATACTGTCATTTAAGGGCTAGATTGGGACTGCCCTTGTAAGGAGCTATGGTGGTCACCTGCCCACACTACAAACCTGCCCAGGGACATTCAGCACCTCATGGTAAGATCTATCCATGTTTGTCTTTGGACATCGTATTAATCGTTTTTCCTATTTTTGGGCCAGCTAATAATTTTTCCATTTTAGAGTAAGATAGGAAAGGTTACGTTTTGTTATTTTAGTCCCAGCTGTTTGCATTTTTGTCATTACTTAGAGCTTGACATGTATATTGCGACCATGTTATGCTCCCTATGTACGCAAAATCATTTTGCTTCTTTGTAGAATTATTCTTTCCCTAAACTCCTTGGTTGGTATACAACCATTCCTTCCCTGCCCTGAGATATATCTACAATATTAGCCAAAAATAGATCATTAGAGAAGAATTTTGTGTTTTCCTTATTTTTTTGCTTTCCTTTTCTAGTATGTGATCCTGTTTTCATTAATAAAGACATCAATTATCAACAGCCGGACGACTTCAAAACTGTTTGAAAATGTTATTGTAACGTTTGTAAGTTTGCAGCTGCCTGGAGGGAGAAGTCAGCTCTGTCAGAGAAAGCCAGAGTCAATATACAAAAACCATATTAGGTTTATTACTTTGCCTGTCTCCCTGTACACTCTATACAGAACTCAAGCTCTGTGTATAAAGTTCAGTCTGTGGCCAAGACACTTCCTGCTTCTGTAAAATGATCATGCAATTAATGGAAAAAGTGGCAGTAGGCTCAGTAGAGAACATGAAGGTGTTATTTGGTTTATTTCTGTTGTTTCTCATAATTAGCTCATGTCACCACCCTAAGAAAAAATGTATCAGGTCAAAATGAATAGTCTAATACAAATACCACTTCTAACCCATCTGCTTCCTGAGGTTACAATGTAAAAGCATCCCTCTGGATTTCTTTAAAAGATATTAAAATAATTTTCCAGGAAGTATAGGAAGGAACACTATTCACTTCCTCTCTCACAATTTATAGAGATGACAGAAGAGTAATAGGAGTGATGAATTACTCAGGCACTAAATTCCAATGTTTATATAGTTAGAAAGAGGGACAATAACTATGTTTTTTTTTTTTTTTAATGCTTTTTATTCTTTTTTTGTATGACATTCCTAGCCTTCCCAATCCTACACAGATTCCTTTTTCTTCTCACACACAATAATAGTAGTAAACTTTTATAATATCACGTGTGTGCCTCTTCAATGTAAGGATACCGCCCGTATTGCCTCCCCATCTAATTAAAAGGACCTTCAAATGTACTATCCTAACTTTAGCCACATATCATTAACACTTTAAAGGGAACCAGTCATCAGGAGCCCCTTTTTTGGCTCACCCATATCCCCATAGAGAATAGTGTGCATATTGCCAAAGAGTTTTAATAGTAAAACTGGCTTTTTCAGAAAAAAAGATAAGTTGGATCAAAGTTTACCTTTCTGTATGCAGAGCTAGTAACTAGTCACTAGTCCCGTGGGAGTGGACAGTGAGAAGTGGTTTCCCCCCAACACTCCATCATGCATCTATTTGTATTTAAAAAAAACCTCCTATGTTCCCCATATCTCCTCTCCCTTTCACTTCCCCATCAGGATGTCATAAATGTATGTCCTACTCCTCACTGGCCACTCCCATGGGACGCGGTACACAGATCTGCATACGGAAAGGTAAACTTTAATCAAACTTATCTTTTTTTTCAGAAAAGGTCAGTTTTACTATAAAATCTCTTTGGTAATATGTACACTATTTTCTATGGGGACTCCTGTTGACAGGTTCCCTTTGCCCGTAATATATAACTAGATTGAATCTCATTAAAGCATACTCTGAAGCATACTCTCAGTAAGGGCCCTTTCAGAATTTCTAATGTATTCAAGTCATTCCTAATCATCACCCACTCATGCAGGGGATATTATGGATGGATTGGGGCTGGTCATTGACCTGCATATAGGAACTTATATGTAATCACTGGAGATGTATACTTTTATTATTATTAATACTGCGCTAACATATTAATAACTGACAGTTGTCACGGGTGCAGGCGTATCCGTGCCCCTCTTCGCTGCTCCGGGTCCCACACCGGCAGCGCAGCACGCACGGCCCCGCCTTGTACCGCGCGCACGTAGCAGCTTCAATAAATTTAAAGTGCCATCACACCGATAATTGGCCCCATATTGCTTAAATTTCCAGCCCCTTCCTGTACCCCCTGCCGGATCTTGGTGCTTCACAAATCCCTAGCAATTATCCTGTGTCTCCTGCATTCCTGTGTGTTCCTGTGTATCCTGCTCCCGTGTGTTCCTGCTCCTGAGTTCCCGTGTCCTGTGTTCGTGTGTGCCTGTGTTGCTGTTCCCATCTGCCTGGACCTTCCGTTTCTGACTCCGGATTGGATTTGACCTTGCATCTCTGCCGCCTGCCCTGACCTTGTGCTTGGACCTGATAATGAGACTGTCTCCTGCTAAGGTACCTGAACCTCGGCTGCCACCGCGGACTGGTCGCATCTGTGGAACGACCTGGTGGAACCCTGCCGCAGCAAGTCCAACCCGCCTTTGCGACGGGCTTTGGCGAAGACCAGGTGCCACTTAGACTCCGGTCCCAGGTGTCGGCTAGTACCACCTTCCGTGGTGGTCCAGTGGATTCACGTTTCCTGAATCCTGACAACAGTACTGATGGATTGCAATCTATCTATTGTCTGCTGCTAGTGGCTTTGGATATAAGTGGATACAACACGATAAATATACTCTAATGTTTTTTTTCTGTCAGCCACATCATGTTCCTATTTTGTCTTTCTGCATGTTTGAAGTTATATCGAACTGTTTCCCCAAATTTGACTTTTGATATGTACGCCAATGATGACAATAAAGTCCGGAGAGGTCTCTGACCACAGATAAGTGAAGACTTGCAGCTGGATCACTTGCATCTTTACTCCTGGGATGAATGCCATGAGATTTCTGGAGAGATGTTATTTTTTGTATGAGCCTTGCTGTTTTCTAGCCGTACTTAAAACCTTTTTTTTCCAGCCCTTTCGTGTCACAGCCTTCTTTCGTTCATTTTTCGCTCCATGCCTTCAAAAATTTATAACGTTTTCATTTCTCCATGTACAGAGCTGTATGAGGGCTTATTTTCTGTGTAACAAATTGTACTTGTTAGTGAAAGTATTTATTATACCATATACTGGGAAGCTGGAAAAAGATTCCAAATGTGGTGAAATTGGAAAAAACATGTCACATGTGCCTTTTTCTTGTGGCCTTGCTTTTTACAGCTTTCACTGTGTGCTCCAAATGATACATCTACTTTATTCTTTGGCTTGGTACTATCACAGTGATACAAAAAAAAAATGGTTTCACCCTCTTCTGACGCTAATAACTTTTATATATTTCGGTGTTTGGAGCTGTGTAAGACATCATTTCTTGCAATATGAGCTGACCATTTGCTACCATATGCAGGGTGGTATGACCTTTTGATCACTTTTCATTACATTTTTGATATTTTTTAAAATAGCTTAAAAGTGGCGCTTTGAGAATTTGCCACTATTTTCTGTTATGGGTTCACCCCTGGGAATAACCATTTTTATATTCTGATAGATCGGGTAATTTTTGGATGTGGGGATACTTAAGTCTGATTTCCTTAAGTTAGAATTCTTTTAAATGAATTTAGTTGAATGTATTTTTTATCGATTAAGTACAATAAAAACAGAGGCATTGTAGATCTGTCAGTAATGAAGTCTCAGATGCAGTTATGGACAAAGCCTAGCAGACCTTTGTATATGGTCATTTTTATTGTGTTTTTATTTTTTCATTCTGCTATTTATGAAGAAAGATTATAAGGATTAAGTTTTACATCTGCTCTTTTTGCAAATGTATGTAAAATATTCACTATAAGATTCATACATTATATGTTATCCTGTTAGATCCATCAAATAAGATATATTTTGTCTTAAAAAAATGGTAACAAAAGATATATGACATATTTGTTGAATTATTTGGACAATATATTATTTTTCTCAGAGACATCTTGAAGCAAGGAGGTTCTCCAGTGGATAGTGCTATCGCTGCTCTTCTTTGTACATCAGTGATGTATCCACAGAGTATGGGCATCGGAGGAGGAGTCATTTTTACAATTTATAATGCTTCTACAGGTAAGTAGTATCATACTGTACGTTAGTTTATACGTTAGTTAGATACCGTATAAGCATCTTTATTGTAATCAATAATAATAATCAATCTCCATAGTGCACGGCGCCCCTCTCCACAGTGCCTGGCGCCGTATTCCGTAGAAAGATAGGACATGTCCTATCTTTCTACGGGCTACAGAATGGTACGGTGCCGCACCGTACCGCTCCCATACGGCGTCGTGATGCCACTTATATGTTGTGTGAATGTAGCCTAATTAAGACAGAAATTCCTGAATGTGCTGGTCACTTTGTCTCGGGATTAAGACCTGGCCTTTGACTTGGTCACTCAAAGGATTACCTTTTTTTGTCATAAACCATTTAACCTGTTAGCTCTCTGTGTCTGCTATATCCGACGCTGATCACTGTAACTTTGCACTTAGCGCTTTCTGCATTTGTGACTTCACCCTATGACATGGAAGGACCAACCTTATTGGTACTGTGATGTCAATCGCTGCTATTGGCCAGTCAATACAGACTTGCCAATGACAGTGATCTATGACCCTAGGGGACAGATCAAAGTAGCTCCACATTTTCCAATGTCGCCCTTTTTGCTTTTAGTTGTGTTGGAGAGAGGAGTGCTTGTGATCTGTCTCAGGGTGAGTAGGATGCTTCCAGAAAAACTGCGGCTTGCAGCACTGTTAGAAGGAATCAGAGAGGTCTCCCGAAGTCGCTGTTAGGGAAAAAACTTAGAAAGCCGAGCACTATGCAATGGCTGAGTATTGTATGTCAGGTACAAGGACAAAAGAGAGTTTCTTGTATTAACAACAAAACATTGGCACAGCACCACCCCTGCCCCTGTACGAGGTACCAGTACAGAAATCCACAAGCCTGACTGCATTTTGGATTACAATAGGTATATGGGAGGGGTTGACTTGTCAGACCAGGTGCTTCAGCCATATAACACCATGCGGAAATCGAGGGTGAGGTACAAGAAGCTGGCCGTGCATGTCATGATGTTATTACATCAATGTGCAGGCCAGAGGGGAAGTTTCCTGGAATTTCAAGAGGTGGTAAACAAGCATTTGATTTTTGGAGACCAGGAAGGGGGGAGTGTTAGTATGTCCGGAAGCGAGGCCACAACACGTATTGTACCAGTGCAGCACTTTCCAGAAGTTCCGCAAACTGCCAAGAAGGACACAAAAAAGGTGCAGGCTGTGCTCCAAATGGGGTATAAGGAGGCAAACTATTTACCAGTGTGACACTTGGCCCTATAAACCAGGATTATATATGAAGCATTGTTTTAGGGTTTATAACACCTCCCTGGATATAAATTTTTTTCATTTCCCTGATGCACTATCCACAGCTTATACATCATGCCACATGCCGCACCTTCCCTTCTGATCTCTGCCCTGTGCCCAGCCTGTAGATTATTGCCAAATATGTGGTACTGCCGTGCCCGGGAGAACCCGCATCATGATTTTCGGGGTGTTTGTCTCCAGTGACAAGACCTGGGCACAAGATGAAATAATGGATATTTTGTACTATGCACTATCCATTATCCATCATCCTTGGGGTCCACTTGTGTGGTTAAAATGCCCACTGCACCCCTAGTTTTATTCATGGAGGGGTGTCGTTTCCAAATAGGGTCAGTTCTCAGGGGTTTCTACTGTACTGGTCCCTAAGGGTATCACAAATTTTTCATGATGCCCTGCTGTGTGCCCATCCTATAGATTATTGCCACAAATGGGGTATTGCCGCACCCGGGATAACCTGCATCATTATTTTTGGGGCGTTTGTCCCCAGTAGCATGAGTTGAGCAAAATACATTTAACACGACAATTGGCATATTTGCAAAGCAATTTTTACTCTGAACCATTCACTTACACTTACATTTTGGTCAGCATCTTGGGGTTAAAATGCTCATGACCAGGATAGGGCTGAGTCGTAGGACCGGCTCACAGAGCAGAAAAAGGAACCCTCCTTAACCAACTAAATAAAACACACACATTTTGTTGTTGGAAAAGTGCTGGTCACAGCTTTATTTATTCTTTGAAAATCTGTAAAATATAAACTTTATTAAACATATATTAACAATTGCAAAATATAAAAATACGTTAAACATCAATTTTCTTAGTGGCCGAGTACTTGACAACAGAGCAGAACTTGTTTGTCCCTTTTTAGACAACCAACTAAGTCCGGTGTAACCATTAAGTAAAATATAATTGCTCATAACTCACGCTCAGCGTGTAAACAACCACACCTACCAATCCACAAGCCGCACACCAACCTGGCGAGTGACGAGGGCAGAATGTGGCAAATATCAAATGAATCCAGCTCCTGAGGTCAAACTCTCAAGGAGACTGCAATCCAATTCACCAAATTCCCGGACTTTATCCCAAATGATGCAATCAATTTACCAAAATATAAATTATCTGTTGCCAAGCACCCGCCACAGCACAGCGTCTTGACCCCTCAAGACGCTGTGCACCGCCACACCCTCCAAGCAAAACCAACCACCTCAGACAATCCGTAATTAAAAACATCCAACCCAAGGTCCGTCAAGTGCACACCATCCTTACCCGTGTAGCTGCGATCAGCCTCCAACAAACCATGTCGCACAACCAAACCACCATTCAAACGGATGAATTTACCAAAACACTTATTGATCTTCACCCGAGACCGATTTAGTGCCGCCACTGAAACTGCGTTCCTCCATCGCTCCCTTCTCACCATCTCAGACCAAATCAACAAAACATCCGGATACTCACTCATAATCCACAACACATCTCTCTTCATCGCCTTAATCAATTGACGCATAGGAAAACTCCCGATGTCGTTGCCCCCAGCATGGATCAACAAAACATCCGGAGCACCCCATCTTTCAATTGCCATTCGCAACTTTGCACGCACCGCTTCCCACTGAAGCCCCCTATAGCCAAGCCAACGCACACTTACCAAATTTCCATCGAGCCCAAGAAACCTACCACCCAAACGTAGCTGAGCCCTCTTTTCCGCCCAATGAATAAAAGAGTGTCCGAAAATCCAGATGACACACCTTCTAATACCTATCAAGAAATAAACAATCGTAACAGCCAACAAAGCCCACTTCCCCTTTTTTACTTCTCCAATCTATGAAGCCGAACATATGACCGAAAACGCCTCGACTCCCAACGCCCAATTTTCTTGATATCGGCCTCCGACAAACCCCACCTGGCTGCCTCAGTTGCAGCCCCGATGCGAAAGGAATGTGAACAATATTCCTTCGCATTTAACCCCAACAGACCCAAACACTTTCTAAAAACTGCCACAAACTGAAATCTAGACAAAGCCTTCCCATTCTGATGAACCAATAACGCCTCCCCCGTCGCTACACGGACTGACAAAAAGGAATCCAGGCTCTCCACCGGGCAACCCACAAACCCCGGTACCCGCCGCAAACGCACCAAGAACCCCCGACCAGAGCTATCCATTTTAGCATTCGTCAACACAATCCTAACCTCACCTTCCACCCGCTGCACGTGCCGCATCTGAATGCCCCCGTTACGCGAGCAGCTTCCACTTACCAACTCACTAATCCTGAACGCCCCAAAAAATGCCCATGAGTATGCCAAGGAAAACAAACAACTCTCGTAATCCGACACGCATACCTCCCGGACTTTCCCCAACAGGTCCCTCAACAAATCAAAAGATACAGGTCTCCTACAGTCCTCTCTATAACGGCCTTTCTTGTAGCCCTTCACCGCCTGCTTCACCAAGAAACCCTGAGTCGAATCCTCTCCCCCTGTTAATTTGAACAAAAAGGCCAAAGCTGCCAATGTCCTCTGAACCACTGCCACCGAGGTCCCCCTCTCAAAATGGCGCATCAGCAAACAAAACAAAACAGATTCTCTACTAGGCACCTCCCTGCCCGCACCCCACTCATCCAGCAGCAGAAACCAATCACGCCATACCTTCTTGTAAGAATCCCATGTCGAAGGGGCTAAAGACAACTGCACCCATGGAAATAATTTCAACGCAGCATCTCCCACAAATGCTCCGGACACCGCATCGACTGCATCGCCGCCCCCGGCACCAACTCCCGGAACCTGACCAGCTGTAATCGAGACAGACCATCCGCCACCTCATTATCCACACCTGGAACATGGACTGACCGAAAATATACGTTCAAACGAAGGCACAACAACACCAGGTGCCGCAACAACACAATTACCGGCGGAGAGCTCGACGTCTGCTTGTTAATGACATTAACCACTGACATATTGTCACAATGGAAAACCACACTCCTGTTTGCTAACTGGCCGCCCCATAACTCCAACGACACTACAATCGGGAACAACTCCAGCAGGCACAAGTTAGCCGTCAGCTTCTGTTCGTGCCACCACTCCGGCCAAGACCCCACACTCCATTCCCCTTGAAAAAACGCCCCGTAACCTATCGACCCTGCTGCGTCCGTAAACAAATGGAGCTCTGCATTAGAAACAGGCTCCGCCAGCCACAAAGTCCTCCCATTGTAAGCTACCAAAAATTCATCCCAAACCGGCAAATCCGCTCTATGCTCTTTCCTTAGCCGAACAAAGTGTTCAGGCCGCTTTACTCCAGCTGTCGCCTGCGCCAGCCTCCGACAGAAAACCCGCCCCATGGGCATAATTCTACAAGCGAAGTTTAATCTCCCCAGCAAGGATTGTACCTGCCGCAATGTCAACTTTGACTTCACCAATGCCTCACCAACACAAGAACGCAACTCCTCCAACTTTTTCTCTGGCAAACGACATTCCATGGCAACTGAATCCAATTCTATCCCCAAAAAACACAATCTCGTGGCCGGGCCTTCGGTCTTATCAATCGCCAATGGCACCCCAAAACTCTCAAACGTTTCGGACAGTGTGGACAACAAAACTTGACACCTATAACTCTCTGCCGGGCCTACACACAGAAAATCGTCTAAATAATGAATAACCCCAGCCCCACCAGACAACTCCCTAACTACCCATTCCAGGAACGTACTAAACGCCTCAAAATAAGCACAGGAAATAGAACACCCCATCGGCAGGCAGCCATCCACGTAGTAACCCCCTTCAAAATAACACCCCAACAAATGCATCGATTCGGGATGCACCGGTAACAAGCGAAATGCAGCCTCGATGTCCGCCTTCGCCATCAACGCTCCACTTCCCGCTGCCCTCACCAGACTCACAGCCTCATCAAATGAAGTATAGCAAACCGAGCTCATAGCTGGATCTATCGCATCATTCACCGAACCCCCCCGCGGGTAAGACAAATGATGAATCAGGCGAAACTTTCCTTCCTCCTTTTTAGGAACAACACCCAATGGTGAAACCCGTAAATTTTCCACCGGTGGATTAACAAAGGGGCCTAACATACGACCCAACTTCACCTCCTTCTGCAGCTTTTCCCTAACTACTCCGGGGAATTCCTCTGCAGACTTCAGATTCCTTGCAAAACAACCCGGCTCCCCCTCCTTAAAAGGGATCCGAAACCCCTCTTGAAAGCCCTGAATCAACAAACAAGCCTTTTCCTCATTTGGATATCTCCCGAGCCACGGCATCATTACGCCGAGCCTCACCGGAGTCACCCCCTTTTTGAGCACTATCCCCCGTCCGCTGTCCCTGACCTTTTCTTCTGAAGCAACGAGATAAGGGGTGGTTGACGCCCCCGCAACCGGAGCATTCGTGCCTGAAGGTACAAGAGGATCCCCAAGTGCAGTTACCCTCATTATACCTCCAACAGACTCCCTTCTTACCACTGCCCGACGGGGGCCCAGCTTTGGCTCCGTCGGGCCCCGACTGAAAGGATGAACCAGCCACTGCCACCCCACCAAAAGACGAACTCTTCGGCGCCGGCTTTGGCGCCGTCATCAACCTCATCCATAGCCCAATATCCCTATGCCCCCATTCCAAAGAAGGTCTCACGGCCATTATCTGACGAAACTGCTCGTCATATCTAAGCCACGCTATCCCCCCATATGTCTTGTACGCTTCCCATATAGTTTCCTGATGACAGAACAACCCCGAGCACCATTCAGGCTGTTTTTCCCCAATTACACTGCCCAGGATAGAAAAAGCGTGCAGCCAATTCCCAAAATTACGAGGAATCAGCCGATACCGGCGCCTCTCCTCATCCTCTTCCTTACGATGTTCCTTCCCCTTTTCCC
This sequence comes from Engystomops pustulosus, assembly GCF_040894005.1. Classification (NCBI taxonomy): domain Eukaryota; kingdom Metazoa; phylum Chordata; class Amphibia; order Anura; family Leptodactylidae; genus Engystomops; species Engystomops pustulosus. Next base: position 81,833,830 of record NC_092411.1, read on the forward strand.
AACGCTCAACGCTAAAACGCTCCAACGGTAACAGCGTAAAAATATCCAAATTCTCCCTCTTCCATATCCTATCCTTCACTTCTTGTTTTAGATGACCCCCAAGAGGCCCGTCAAAACAAATGTACAAGTTCCCCAACGCCGCGTCCGACACCGGCAATAATTTGGACGCCTCAGCAGACTTAGCTGCCGGAGCCTTATCACCACTCACTGCTACCACTGCCTTCTCTGATCCTTCCGTCACTGACCCTGCACTAACTGCCCCCACCGAATTCTCCCTTGCCCCCGTGCTGACTACCTCCGCCACCACGGGCGTCACTGCCACTAGCGCATTAGACGTTGTGGTCACCCCTGTACTAGATGACCCAGCCGCCCCAGCACCCCAAGCCGATATAGGCCCCCCATGCTGTGACCCCATAGCCCTCTCAAAGACTGACATCAAACGCTGCATCCCCTGCATAAACTCCTGAAGGGGCCCCCCACTAGCAACGGCCCCTGCATCAGACGTAGTAACGGCTAATCCCCCTGGATTGTTAAGTGTGTTCGTATGTAGATGTGCCTGTGTAGCTGTGGACGCACCTGTAATTGTGACGCCGCTGCCTCCTGGCGTCTGCCCGGCATCGCCAGGGCCCGCAACGATGCCCTGGCCTGATGGACCCGCTGCCGCCGTTGCCATCACTCCTGGAGCCACAGAAGGCACCGCAACCGCTGATCCTGCTGCCGGCGACACCATGGGACCCCCTCCTGTCGCGGCCAGTCCTAGCGCACGACGCACTGTGTCCAGCATAGCCGCCTCAGCGCCACTCTGCATCTGGTAAGGAAAAAAGACAGACGAAACACCACGAACACAACCAGCATCGCCTACCCACTGCGCACCTTGCGCCAACCCCACACCCATGCTGCTGTCAGGAGGCCCCATGAAGTGCTGCATCCCTCCAGCAGGCCTATCTCTAGCCGCACCAATCCAGCTGCCGTCTCCCCTGTGCCTGGATGGAGGGTTCGTGCCTCCATCCGCGGCCCCATGCTGCTGCCGTGCCCCACTGCTTGACCTGGGTGAAGGGGGGACCCGACCCCCCCCCCACCCGCTGCTGCTGCGCTCGGAGCCGCGGCCGCATGTAGCACCCCGACCGCGCCCTCCTCCGCTTCGCTCACCTCGCTGCCTGGGCTGCTGGGGGCGTCCTCCTCCCCAGCCCCCGCTCCCCCACTGCCGCTCGCTGCTGCCGCTCTGCCCGGCCCGCGATTCACACTCACCGCTCTGTATTCCTGGTGTGTGTCGCGTCGCCGCTGGCTCCTCCCCTCTGCTCCCGCCGACCTCCGACTTCCGGTTCCGGACTTCCGGCCACTGCCGCTCCGCCCACTGGCACGTCCGCCCGCCATCTTGGGACCTCCACGTGCCGCCGCCATCTTGCGCCTAGCGCCTCCAGAAGATCCTGCACTCCCTGGTGTCCTAGGACTCCTCACGCCTGCCCCTCCGTCTTCCTCCGATGATGCCACCGACGGCCGCCTGCTCCTCTTCCTTCCGGAACCGCCGACTGCCGCAGCTCCTCCAGAACCACCAGGTACGCCACAGTCCTCACTCCTCCCGGCCCGCACAGGAGACTCCGAGGGGCTTAACCTCTCAGGGGGCCTCGCCCTAGATGATCTGACCGACCGCCGGGTCCCGCCGTCATCCCCTGCGGCAAACATGGCCACCTGCTCCTTCATCCATTCTGCTCCCCTGGCCTCCGCTTGCGCCCGCATCTGGGCCAAAAAGGCCTCCAACTCCGCCATCCCCAGCCCTGTCTCCAAAACCGCTGGAAAAAACGCAAAAAAAACCGCAAAAACTCGCCAAAAACGGACCGGCACCACCTCTCCCTACAATTTTCTCCAGCCAAAAGATGGCGTGCCCTTCCTGGCACCCCTTATAAACCCCCTAGGTCTCCACCCCCCAAGCTAGCCCACCTATCACCTCACATAAAGTTCCACCCCCAATTCTGAAAAACCCACCTTTTCCTGCCCTCCCAGCCCATCCTGTCATGGCCGCATTCCGCCCACTTACAGCTATCTCCATGCTAACATTATAACCCTAGATAAATTCTTTTCTAAAATGGGGTCACTTCTCAGGGGCTTCTATTGTACTGGTACCTCAGGGGTACGCCAACACCAGCCTATTGAAAATAAAGATCTAAAGGCTAAAATTTTACTTCTTCCCTACTGAGCCCTGCCGTGTGCACATCCTTTAGATTATTGGCACATGTGGGTTATTTCCGTAACCGGGATTACCTGCATATATGTTGTGTTACATTTTGCCCAGCATGTTGGGTGTTAAAATGCTCACCACAACCCCAGATAAATTCTTTGATATATTTGTCAAGAGAGGCTCTGCTAACATGAAATGACACTCCAAATCCAAACCTGTGAAAACAGAGCTCCAAAAGCTAAATTTTGCTTGTTCCCTTCTGAGCCCTGCTGTGTGCCCAACCTGTAGATTATTGCCACATATGGGGTATTGCCATATGGCATTTTTAGGAAAAAGAACTCCATGTACTTTGTATTAAATTTTGGCCAGCATGTTGGGGGTTAAAATGTTCACCATAACCCCAGATAAATTCTTTGAGGGGTGAAGTTTCCAAAATGGTGTCACTTCTTGGGGGTTTCTATTGTACTGGTACCTCACAGCCCTGCCAACATGACATGGCACTCCGAATCCAGACTCGTGAAAACAGAACTCCAAAAACAAAATTTTGCTCCTTCCCTTCTCAGCCCTGCTGTGTGCCCAGTCTGTATATTATTGCGACATATATCTGGTATTGCCGTACTCAGGACAACCCGCAGAATGATATTTTGGTGTTTGTATAAAGTGGCATGAGTTGGGCATAATATATTTGGCACCAAAATGGCATATTTGTGAAAAATTGCAATTTTTACTCTGCACCATTTACTTTGTATTACATTTTGGCCATCATGTCGGGGGTTAAATTCTCACCATAACTCCAGATAAATTCTTTGAGGGGTGTAGTTTCCAAAATGGTGACATGTTTGGGGGTTTTCTGTTGGTCTGTTATTTCATGGGGCTCTTCAAGTACGCTGTGGCACCACAAAACATTTTAGCCGAATCGGCCTGCCAAAAACCAAATAGTATGAACTCAATAGTATGAGCAGCCCCAAAATTTTCAAATGTATTTTTACCTCTAATGTTTTGTGAATGTGTACATTTTAGGGAAGAATTAGAATATTCTTTTGAATATTGAAAAATTGAAATGTAAAAATTTCTAATCCATTTTTGTTTGATTATTGAAAAAGAAATAAAGGGTTAACATGCTTCACAAATATTGATTTGAATAGTTTATAGAGATATTACTTGTAGGCGTTTATAGTACATAAGCCTCTATATGGCACTTTCAAACTAAATTGATCACTAAAAATATAGCCTTTTTCAAATCTCGCTACTAAATCTATGAACCTCCATTAAAAAAAAAGGAAATGTAAAAAAAATATGGAAATGGCAAAAGGTTTCTACAAAAAAAAATTGTGGTATGATTTTTTGTCTAAAAAGTAGAACATTTGAAACTTTTAATATTGTAATTTTTCCTAAATTGTTGAATTTTTACCCTCAAAAACTTAACTGATCAGCGAAATTATGCTATCGTAAACTACAATGTCTCATGAGAAAACAGTCTCAAAATCACAGGGATAAGTTAAAGTGTTGAAAAGTTATTATCACAGGAAGAGACACTGGTCAGTGACCTTAAGGGGTTAACATTCCTCATCATTTTTTCCTTTCTGAAAGGGTCACATTTTTGGCCTGTATGTCATGAATAAATATTTTTGAAGACCTAAACAGCATCTATAATATTTAATAAAAAAGTGTCATGTAAAAGTGTGTCATAGTAAAGGTGTCATGTTTTTGGCTATTTTTACGATATTCCTTTACTTTATAATCAAAGGACATAAACAGAAAAGCTCGGGCCCCACCATAAACCATCTAGATTCTATTGAAATCCTTGTTCGGTTGGGTTTATAAGCAATTCCTATCCTGTGATCTAAGTTCTAAAATAAATGATATTGGCCCACATTTTTAAAAGTAGTGCAAACTGGACTATGTGCTGAGTGCGCCAGATTAATCAAAATTGTCAGACGGTCTCCATTAATCTGGCGCCCTCTGCACTGCTCGGGAAGTGTGCACCTTTTTTTTTGTTCATGCTGCAGAATTGTGGCGCAAAATCCGACTAAGCACTAACACACCTCTTTAGGTGCACATTTTCGTACGCAGTGCAGCCGCAACACAAAACTGGCGCAGATACTTTATAAATACATATGCAAGCAGTTTGGATAGTACACATGCTATATTAAATGTCGTCCATTTCACTTATTAAGGGTATGTTTACTTGGTAGTTTTTCGATCAGGTTTGGGAAGTGGTCTTCTCCATTTATAGTAGTTTTGTATTTGGCTCAGCCTCATACAGTAGGGATTATCCATGCACAGACACTCACCACAGTTTCATATGTGAATCTTCTACTGAAACTGCAGCAAAATAGGGGAGGAACATAAAAAAATTATCAATCTCTGTCTCCCATTGAAAACAATATTGCACTGATTAGGCTTAGTTTCGAGGCAGAATATTGCCTCAAAATCTGATCCAAAAATCCCAGTTTGAACATACCCTTAGAATTCTGCCTTTTAATCACATCCCACTTTAAGCTTCATTCTGCTTTAGGGTGTGGTCACATGTGGCGTTCTGAACCCATTTTTGGCCCGTTTTTAAACAGTCCGTTAAAAAACGCATGCGGTTTTAATTAAGATAATTGGAAAAACCGGACAAAAACGGATGCGTTTTCAAAAGATGCATGCTTTTTTTAATGGACTGCCTAAAACGGGCCAAAAACTGGTTCAAAATGCCACATGTGACCGCACCCTTAATTTGCTAATGTAGAATATCATATTTAAGAACGGTCTAGCTAGTTTTAATTCAATCTGAATGACTGAAGTTCACAGGTTCTTCCAGTTGTGTCCATTTGATGTCCGCAAAAAACACATGCGTTTACACTTCGTGTTGTATCCTCTTTAAATTGTATCCACAACTGTTGGTTTTGAATGTCTGTATGGCAGCCATTTTTTTCACATATTCAAAAAATCAAGAATGATTGGCAATAATTACATTGCAAAAAACTGGTTCTCAAACATCATCTGGGAAAAAACAAACAGTAAGCACATGACAAATATACAGTTTGCTTTTTGCGGTACCAATGACTTCTGTAAAAGCCCACCCACATGAAGAAAAAGTAGTGCAATCTGCATTTTCTCCCTGACATCGGGGGGCACATTTACTAAGCTCTGTGCCCCAGTTTTCTGTCAGACTTTGAATGTTTTTTTAGGTGCAAACTGCTTGCACTTGTGTTTACATAGTGTCCACGCCACTTTAGAGACGCACGCGACCGTTTTGTGCTGCGGCTGCACTATTTTTCAAGTGCAAATTTCTGTACTGAAGGGTGCTCAGTTGGACCGTGCGCCAGATATAACAAGCAACGTCTGACAGAAATGTATGGCATGCCCCATGTTAAATTTGCACCAAAAAAAAAGAAAAGCAGAAATCCTGAATTTGGTGCCCTCTGCACACTACACAGTCCATACAGTGGCATAACAACAGCCAGGGACCAGAACCAAAGCGCCATCATCCCAGGCCATCTTTCTCTGCTGATGCCTACAGCACTGCAGTAATAGAGGCCCCGCTACCTGCAGTTTAACGGCCCCCTGCTGCGCTGAACCCAAGTCTGCCCACCTTTACTGGCCGGCAACTTGCCTACCCGCCCGCACGCCTGGTGACGCACCCAAACGATTGCCGGCACCGCTGCCCCCCTCCTCGCCATCGGGACTGGCCGGACTACATCCGCAACCATCCGCCCTCCAACCCGCTGGGTCACAGGTGTCTGACGCCACGGACTTCTGTATGCCCGCCGTCATCACAGCTGCGGCCGCCCAAACTCCTGATTGACTGCACAGCCTTCTGCCTGCCGGCGCCACCCCCTGCCTAGACAATAAAAATAATAAAATAATAAAAAAAATGTGAAGGATTAAATAATAAAAATGTGTATATATGTACATATATGTACAACAGGGACATATGCTGTATGAATGTATGTGGTGTGTATGTACATGCTTTATATGTGTGTTTTTGGTGTATATACATTATTATATGTGTATACGCTTTATGTATGTGTATATAGTGTGTTTATACTGTATGTATGTGTATATGGTGTGTTTATACTGTATGTATATGTATATATGGTGAGTGTATACTGTATGTATAAGTATATACTATTTGTATGTATATAATGCGTATGTTCTATACAGTATGTGTATAAATGTATGGATGTGTACATACTGTATAATGTATGAGTTAGTATAAATGTATGTATTCGTGCATAAATGTATGTATGAGCACATGTGTGCATCTAATGTATATGTGTGTGAGTACCGTATATATACGTGAGTATGAATGAAGAACTTTATTTTTCTGTATATAATATAAATGTGTGTATAATTATGTTTGCATGTATATGAGTTAGTGAACGTATGTGATTGTATAATCGTGTCTGTTCAAATCTGTATTTTTTTTTAAGGGGAAGGGGGGCCCATTGTAGAAATTCGCTATGGAGCCCAAGCTCTCCTAGTTACGCTCCCTGCATCCATAGAAAATGTACGAAAATCACCAACAGCACACGAGTGTGAGAAACGTTCAACTGAAAGAGCCCTGCCATTTTCCTTACATTGACACATGAATGGGAAATGTATGGGTAGACTGTCTGGTCACTTAGCGAGCTTTACTTTTAGAAGGGCTTGTCATGTTTACACACATATACAACTACAATCTTGGTTATAAAGAATTCTATTTTTACCATGTTACCACTTCAATATATAATGAGTTATTTGATATGAAACATTGATGTGTACTACAAAATGAGTGATAACATTTACCTGTTCTTTTCAGGAGAAATTGAGGTCATCAATGCTAGAGAGACTGTTCCCAGAGACTTTCCTCCAAATTTATTGGATCAGTGTGCAGATAAACAACTATTTAAAACCGGTAGGTAGACTTTATAATTGTCAGGAGTTGGGGGTGGGGGTGAGCTCTGATATGATAATGAAAAAAGGGAACTTTTTGTCAATTAAATCAAAGGGAATCAGGTCAGCTTCTCATAGTATTTTGTGCCAATACTGGGCCAAGCACTACGTTACAGTCATGGGACATGTAGCTGCACATACCTGGAAATGCTTTCCTTGCACAAAGCCAGCATTTTCTGCCATTTGCAGTTACATGCCCTAACTTAATGCAGTATCATACTTCAGCATCCATTTATTACTAAAGCGGTTTTAAACTTCTTTCTGGTTCTCTGATGGCTTTATATGCTGAAGGATGAGGCATATTGGAAGGGGGTTGTAGCACATTCAGCTAGGGGCCCCCACTATAAGAACAGTTAACCCTGACTGTAGGGTGAAGTATAGGACATTTTTCAGCAGGCATCTATGTTTTCAAGAGATTGGTCAGGCTCTTACCGGTGCACTACTCCTATAAAAAAAAAAGTTTTTTGTGGTTAGCATTGATTTATAGCTCCCTCAAAGTAACTTGTGATTATAAACTAATTCTGCACTTACATATTATATACATTAAAACAAGGTAAAATATAGTTTTATATTTGTTATTGTATTGATTGAAAGTTACTTTTAAGTATTTTCTCTGTCTCCTTATTTAGTTTGTTTGGATAACTTTATGAAATTAAAAAATCGTGCAAAACCATAAAGGGCCACATTTATTACAGCTTGTATGCCTAACAACAGGCACACAAGCCGTGATTGAGTTGCAATTCCTGGCTCAGAGACAGGAATTGCAACTTCTCAGTCCTCTATGCCCATTGGGCAGGGAGGGGGTGGTGCTGGCCTGTGCAGTGGGGTGCCACAGGGCGTTGCTTTCCTGCACACTACACACTGCCTATAGCCTGCCTGTAGTTCAGGCCCAGACTATGGTGCAATTCTACACTAAGTGAGAACTGGAGAAGTTCCCCGGCTGTGCTGCGCTGCCACCCGTGGTGATTTATCAGGAAACCGAAGCCTCCTCATAGATCCTGTGTGTGCTGGCGGTGGGAGAACCATTATAGGTTGGTGCACTTAGTGCAAGCCTATGATTATTGTTTCCCAATGTGTCATTGAAATGGTTGTCCAGTTTTCGCTCTTCCTGAATGCAAGAAGGGTCTTGTGTTATTAGACATATCATGCAGGCCCACATTTTTCAAAGTCTGCAGGGTGCACCAGATTCATGAATTGTGGAGCACATTATTCATGAATCTGGTGTCCCCAGCACGTCTCAGACAGAGTGCACCAACTTTTTTTTTGGTGCACCGTCAACCACAATTCTGGCCGACATTGCATGATAAATGTGTTGCACGGTCTGCATCGGAATGCCCCCTTTGTGTTGCGTGGGGTATAATAAATACATGTGCAAGCAGTTTGCACTAAAAATAATGTGCAAAGTCAGACAAAAAACTGGCACACGGCTTTAATAAATGTGGGCCATAGTGTTCTACTGAGGGTGTGTTTACATGTTGCAGTTAAAACTGCATCAAAATCAATTTTTTGGTTTTATATGTAGTTTCCCAATTTAACAGGTAAAAGACAACAGGTGGATCACAATTTCTGAATATTTTTCCCCCCAAAATCAAATTTATCTGTTCATTTCATGACTTTCACCTGATGAATTAAGGAACTGCACCTAAAACCACATCAAAACTGATAACAATAAAGTTGAGATGCAGTTTGAGGGTGGATTCCCATATGGCGTTTTTTAAATGCACCCAAAACACAAGTGGTAGGGGGTTTAGCCAAAAAGCATGTTCGTTTCATTTCATGGGAAACACATAGGCGTTTTAGCCAAAATCCCTCCCACTTGTGTTTTGGATGCATTTCAAAATGCAACAAAAATGCCATGTGGGAAGCAGCCCAGATTTGCGTAATTAAGCAGCGGTTAACATTTGCATGTACAAAACGCAACTGTTAACAAATGAGTTAACAAACACAAACACAATGTTAACACATTAACGGTTTGGTTTTGTAAATGCAAATGTTAACGGCTGTTTAATTAGGCAAATCTCTCTTCAACTGTTGCAATGCGTTTTGAAATGCATGGCTTAATCTCCACGTGTGATTGCACCCTTAGCTGCAACATGTGAACTCACCCTCACACGTTCAATTATTCAGATGCAGTTTTCAGTGTCCAAACCAGGAGTGTAGTGAAAAAAAGAGGAGGAGTAGAAACTCTCAATGATATGTTCTTAACCATTGTGATCCACACCTGCTAATGCTTTTGAAAAATGCATCTGAAAAACTCAATGTGGGAACGCAGGCTCCAGAGAGCTCCAGACATTAGCTGCAAACTGTCTCAAATTGTTTCAAAGAATGGGTTGACAGTTTTGTTCAGAGTTATAGAATATACATATGGTCTCTGGGCAAGGGGTTTGCCCATGAAAGAATCAAATCTGAATCCCCTGGTGATGTTTAAACAATAAAGATCATTTTTACCCCCTTATTTTGCAATTTTATTGCTGTTTTGGCTCCTATAACTCAGTGATGGTAATTGTAAATTCCAGAATGTGGGCAGGGACTATCTAAGCAGACATTTCTTGATTCCTCTGTGCTATGAGATGTTGTGTGTTGACAATGTGCTTAAATTATCAGGGTACAGGGTTATGTACACTTTCATTTTCTGAACATTCTACAGTACTAGTATCTGACACATAGCAAAAGAGAGATGAGACAGATGAGAGATGATGAGATCCATTAGATGCATATAACATACAATGACACACTGTCAGCTCTGCTACATCTGAGCTATAGCACACACAGAGTGCCTTCCATGCCCCCTCTGGATAAAGACCTTATTTTGCCTATAGCTTGTAGAGTAAGTCTCTGCATGTTGCTGCTTGCAGACAGGAAGTGTCTGTGTGTGAGCATGTCTTATAATGGGAGGCACAGACAGAGCATATAGGAGATGCTATTCACGAGAAGAATATGCCATGCTGGACCATAATCAGAAAATATATGGTTGGATCCTGGGGAAAATTGTATACACCACGACTGATAGAAATAGGAATGATGAATAGGAATTATATCTGTGAAATGCTGTATTGTTTATAACATTGAATTAAAAAATGTGTTATTTTGTTATCATGTACACAGTCAAATATAAACCTATCTTACCGGATCTTAGTCCGTGCTATGGATCCCTCCTGGATTAGAGATCACAAGCTCCAAACAACACACTTTTTCGATCCAGCGACAGGACAGACTCACCAATATTTTCAGAGACAATTATGGTCCATTATAAAAGCATGAAGCATTGTCTTTGAAAATATCTGTGAGTCTGTCCTGTCGCTGGATCGAAAAAGTGTGTTTTTTGGAGTTATTTTGTTATCCTTAATTAAGAATCTGGTCTTCGTTGGAATACCCCTTTAAGTACAGGCGTACAAGCCTAAAGAATCTATCCTGTACATAACCTGGGGACTGCCTTTACAATAAATTGGCAATTGGCAAAAGCTAATTTAATCCTTTTTCTCACTCCACAACTAGGTTATAGACCTCCATGTGCTGGCTCCATAAAATAAGAACATGTACGGACCCATAGTACAGCTGTATACGCATTAAGCTTTATTAGTCATATATAACAATTCATGCTCAAAAATGTGAAAAGAAATTAACTAAAAATTATTTTAAAAGATCAATAAACCAGCTTCTTCTGATCTTTTGTAACCTTTTAAGGGGTCCAATGGATTGGGGTTCCTGGAGAGCTTAAAGGATATGAGGCAGCACATAAGAAGTATGGACGACTGCCCTGGAAAGCCCTTTTTCAGCCTACAATCAAATTGTTGAAGGATGGACTTAAAGTCTCGAATGTTCTGTTCAAATTCATCAATGTAACGGCACATTATATAAAAACGAGTTCGTTGTGGTAAGTGGCAGAAGAACAATTCTTTGTGGGTTGGATGCTATGATGCTGTCAGTTTCAATCACTTCTTAAAAATAAGAAGTATATACCGTATATTATATATATTATGTATAAGAAGTAAAATAAGAAGTACATATATTATATATATTATGTATATATATTAAAATATTTTACTGCCATTTAAATCACATAGCTTCCCATCTCACTGAGGTTAATATCTGTATGACACTTCAGCTTATCTTTCACATATTTTTTTTCACAGATGTAAAAAAATGAAATCCTTCATGCTGTGGTCATAACTTTTTTCTGAGAGCTGCCAATGCAATGATGCAAGAGGTACTCTCCACAGCTTCAGTTCATGCTAAGGGGAACTGCTATATTTGATTTATGAATTATTAAAAAAAATAGTTCTCTTGAAATTTCTAAATAGAGGTACCAAACCTGGTCACATGCTGCCTATAGCCAAATTTTCATACCATATGTTTTGACCAAAGAGGCAAACAGTGTTTACTATCAGCCCTGGAGATCAGTGTAACCACACCTTTATGTGTTTTGTTAGGAGCAGAAGTACTGTTTACAATTGGTTTATATTCCAGGATTGTAGCTGGACTTGGAGCACTGGGCAGTATACTCAAACTGCTGTGGTCTTACTGCATTACACCACTATATAACCAGAAGTCTGATACTGCAGTTGCTCAGAGTAGAGGGTAAGGACTGTGCTTTCAGAGTGGCCACAGTGCTCCAAATGCAGCTACAATGTTGGAATGTAAATCCATTTTTCACAGTACTGCTGATATCTTGCCTTCATGGGAATACCCCTTTAAGGTTAAGCTTTCTGTATTGGAACATAATACATATTGATCGATTGAGTTTTGGTCATTGAATTTATACTTTAAATACAGTATTACAAAAGTTCATGTGTTTAATTAATGTCAATTATTGTTTATTGATGGTAAGTGTCTATCTACCTGTCAGTCAGCTGCTTTGTAAAGACAAAGGAGTATTAAACACCGGAGACCTTGTAAACTTCACCCAACTGGCACACACATTCCAGACTCTGGCAGATGAAGGCGCTGACAGCTTTTACAGTGGTTCCTTAGCATCAAAAATGGTTGAAGATCTCAAATATCAAGGTGAAATTATTTCTATGTATTTCTTTTCCCTTTTGTTGCTTTTATTAATAAATAAAACTAATGGTTCTTTATTCTGCTATTAGGAGGCAGCCTCACACTAGATGACCTCAAAAACTACAAGGTGCAAATGGTCAAACCATTAAAAGTGTCTTTGGGAGACTACAATTTGTATACACCTCCTCCACCAGCTGGGGGGGCTGTTCTTAGCTTCATTCTTAATATCCTGAAAGGTAAGGTCAAAGAATTGTAAATTTATTGGGATCGTATACTAACATGCTATTAAAAGAAATATATATAGACATTTTTAAATTCTATATGATATTTATAATTATTACAGTTATTTTAATTTTATGTCTTTTTTTTACGAGTATAGTGCTGGCAGGGCATGGGCCAAATAATAATTGATAATTAATTTACCACATGAACTTTTTAAATACTGTATGTAAAGTATGAATCCAATGAAATCCAGAGAAACAGAGAGACAAGAGAGCGCTGGCCTTCTGTAGTATGAACAATAGTGGATGGTTAAAAAGTCAAAAGGTGGTCACATTCTGAGGCTACATTCACACGAACGTATGGGGGGGGGGCGTATATACGGCCGACGTATATACGGCCAACGTCTATACGGTGTATATCCCCCATACACTTCAATGGCCTCGCAGCACAGTACCGTTCCATAGCCCGTAGAAAGATAGGACATGTCTGATGTATGCCCACCATACTGTAGTACAATATACTGTATATTGTGAATGTGGCCTGTATAGGTCTTTTAAACGGCAGTCAGCAACCTCCAAAAACCAATCAGTGTTTCCCGTTCCAGGGGACAGGATCACTGAATGCAAATGGCAGGAACCCAATGTGATTTTGTGAATTAGGAGGAATTCCGGCCCCAATGTTTAGGTTTTAAATATTTAGGAGTGAAGACAAATAAGGATATTAGAAAATTGTATGGTATGAATTATTCATCCTTGAAAAAAAATGGGTAAAGATGCAGCTAGATGGCATGATCTCCCTTTGTCTATGTTTTGGAGAAAAAACTTAATTAAAATGGTGCTCTTTCAAAGAATGTTACATTTTATGCAAATTTAACATTCTTGGGAACACACCATTTTACGTAAGCCCCTACTGCTAAAACACAATGGGGCAGATTTACTTACCGGCCCATTCGCGATCCAGCGGCTCGTTCTTTGAGGTGGATTCGGGTCTTCCGGCGATTCACTAAGGTAGTTCCTCCGCTGTCCACCAGATGTCGCTGCTGCGCTGAAGCTCCCCGAGGCCCGCTGGAATGCCCTGAAATTCACCGGCCTATACCTGGTAAGTGCACATTCGCAACACATTTTTTTTAAAAAATGCGGTGGGTTTTCGTTCGGCCATGCCCCCCGATTTCCGTCACGTGCATGCTGGCGCCGATGCTCCAAAATCCGATTGCGTGCCCCAAAATCCTGGGGCAATACAGGGAAAATCAGCACAAATCGGAAATATTCGGGTAACACGTCGGGAAAACGCGAATCGGGCCCTTATTAAATGACCCCCAATGTTGTTAGAAAGATTAATTCAATAAATTTTTCAAGATTACCATAATTACATTTTTGTGGAAAAATAAGAAAACTAGGGTGTCTCTTAAAGTTATACAAAAGTCTTAGTATGCCGGAGGTAATTCCTCTCCACATGTGAGACAATATAATGGGTAAATAAGCTGAGTTCAACCTCATTATTTTTGCTAACTTGGAAACATTAGGAAAGCCTTAGATATTGCTAAGAGATAAAAGAGCGAGGAGGATTGCCTGAAAAGGACATAGATTGGCATTACATATGTCTGAGTTTCTAAGATTTCAGGAGCTCTTGTTGTAAGAAATAAATGGAAAGATCAGAAAGAATGGTTGAAATTGTGGTAGGAAAAAGGTTTAGAAAAAAAAACGTAGGTCATTGATTCTGAACAAAAAATTAAAAGCCTATGAGCAAAAAGGGTAGAATTTGATTTGAGAGAAGCATAATTTCTACACTACTTACAAGTAATACATGAAATTAGGAGAACCAAATATCTTGAGAAAATAACCCAAAATAATGTGTTAAAATAATAACAGCCTTAGACGGGAGCCTATCAATAGCAAGTATCCAAAAGAATTTGGAAGATTGAGGAGAAAATATATTCTGTACTAGAATAGCAAGTAGACGGATAAGAGATATACCAAATGGAATTTCTAAGGAGTAAGTTGAGGATAGATCATTGACGAGGTTGTCCACTTTCAGAAAATAGAACTAGAACCCTGATTGTTGTCCTTCTGGAGAAAGCTTCTATGTTTACTTGGCAGGTTACTATCACATGGCTCTGATTACTCTCTGATATAACGGCTTGTGCACTTCCATCACAAGACATGGACAGATTTCTGTCCACTGGAAGTAACCATAAAAGATTTTACAGAATGACCACAAGCAGAGATCTAGAAAACTGTGAGGAATTGATACTGAAATTGTATAACGTTTCCTTATACTGACATCATCAATTATTTGTTGAAAGTAGGCAACCCCATTTAGATAGTTGGAATACTTCACAAAAAAATCTGAAAGATTGTGAGAAATTCAATGGAGAATATTAACCAGGTCATACTGAATTATATATTCAAATATAATATTTTCAAATATTATAAGGAATGCCCGAAATGTGTTAGACCAAAGGCAAATCCGCTACATTGTTTATGCCTTTCCATTAGCAGGTTTGGAAAATGGGGGAACAACTTTTTAATATGTGCAACAGTTCAACTGGATCTATGGAGATGTATTTTCCATTTTTACAAACCTACTATTATTAAACATAAAGAAGACGTAAATGGGAGCAAGTCTCGAGTTTTTCCTGCTCCCGCGCTAATCACAGAAGCAGGGTCAGTTCTCCGGCTGTCAGAAATAGACGAACACCCTAAGGTGAAAGCAGGAGCGGAATATTACCATTAAATAACAGAGCCTGGTGGTCACCTGATCTTCGGGTCTGCAGGGGTCAATGAGAGCTGCTGGATCTTATCAGACCCAGTGCAGCTCTGCCCCAGACATCAACCCCCACAAAGGGTCATTCACCCCTATAACTGGGGTTCTTATAGATGTTACAGGTGAAAACTTGAAAGTGAACAAAAACATTTTTTTAATGATCTCCTCAAGGTTGTATAAAATAAAAACACACAAACAGAAATGAATAATAAATATTTACAAATAAGCATTAATATTTACCAGTAAAAGAGAATAAAAATACCTTTTTACCCTTAATTTATAATGGTAGTAAATGGGATTATATTTGGTGACCAGTTGTTAACAGACTTTTCGCTTCTGAAGTCAAGTCATACGTTATGGATTGGTAAAGAGGTAGGCAGCAGATTACAGGGTGCTAAAGGGAAAGGGAGGGACGAAATTGGGGTTTAGTTATTTAAATGACAAATGTAAGGAAATAATTAATATTTATACACGTTTTATATGTAATGCTATTTATGAGGTAAAAGACGCCCTTCAAGAGAAGTTGTGTTTTTGATGTAAAAATTGAAAACCAAATAAAATATAAAATAATAATTAAAAAAAAAAAACGGGAGAATTAGGTTTGCTATTTTCTCTGTTCACGTTCAACATTCTGAACCACACTCTTGGGCTTCATGCACATGACTGTATAAGGTAGCGCCAGCTTGTCACAATAGAGGTGCATTGTTTCCCCATGCCTATTTCTATTCAAATTCTACCCTTTTTGCTCATAGGCTTTTAATTTTTTGTTCAGAATCAATGACATACGTTTTTTTTTCTAAACCTTTTTCCCCAGACCTATTTCTGCCTAAATTTGGGACATGGCTACTCCCTATGGAGAGGTAGTGCTCACCCCCCACCTTGCTGAAAACAGACCTCAAACCTGGCTTGGTTTGCTGCCTGTTTTTGCACACATTCTTTTGCATGAGCCCTTATGATGTTTGTTTTTTTTAAGTAAAAAGTGGATCCATTTTCTTATGAGGGTTCTGATTCACTCCTGTGTTATAATTTTCATTAGAAAATTCCCCCTCTGCCCCATCCAGAAATAACATATCATTTTTTTTTTTAGTAAGTTGATTCTCCATACAATATCTCACAACCATGCTGACATCGGGTCTGAAGAGACACTATTTTTAGGTTTCAGGACCTGCACCCCTGCTGCTGCCCCCAATTTTACTGCAGTTGGTGCTACATGCAGGGGCGGACTGGCCATTGTACCCACCGGGAATTTTCCCGGTGGGCCGGTTGGTCCTGGGCCGGTCCGGAGCTGTTCCGGGGCCGGTCCTCACTCCCTCCCTACAGATTTGAACATAATCTATTGTACCTGCATCGTACGATCGTACGATGCAGGTACTATTGATTATTACACAGACGCAGCGCAGCACCGCTGCTTCTGCGTCTGTGTGTTACTGTATGTAGCTACACAGGTCGCGCAACTGACGTCATTGCGCGACCTGTGTAGCGTGGAGGAGCGCTGACACGTACCGTGTCAGCCGTCAGCTCTCCCGGCCACCTGCAGCTCCGCGGCTTGCTGGTTATAAGAGGCGCAGGATAGTGACGTCACTATCCTGCGCCTCTACACCAAGCCACCGAAGACCGGGGACAGGAAGAAACCTCCTCCGAAGAACAAGAGGTGAGTATTATGATTTTTTTTTTTTTTTAATTATAGGCTGGAGGCATTCATTGTATAAATGGGGAAGTGATTATATAAACAAGACAAGCTGGGGACATTATTTCTATATCTGGGCAGGCTAGGGGCATTCACTTCATGGCTGTGGGCATTCATTTTATTGCTAGGGCGGGCTGGGGCTATTAATTGTATATCTAGGGCGGGCTGGGGCTATTAATTGTATATCTGGGGCGGGCTGGGGCTATTAATTGTATATCTGGGGCAGGCTGGGGCTATTAATTGTATATCTAGGGCGGGCTGGGGCTATTAATTGTATGTCCGGGCGGGCTGGGGCTATTAATTGCATGTCCAGGGCGGGCTTGGGCTATTAATTGCATGTCCGGGGCGGAATGGGGCTATTAATTGCATGTCTGAGGTGGGCTGGGGCTATTAATTGCATGTCCGAGGTGGGCAGGGGCCATTACCATTACAGTATCTTACATTATGGGCCACTATTTGTGTGGTACTAATATTTCAGGGGGCTCTATTACGGTATTTGGGGCACAGTATTGGTGGTAGCAGAAGAAGGGACAGTTAAGGGACAATAGGATCGTGCAGAACATAAGACGTCTGTATGGTAAACTCTGCAGGAATGCTGTGTACCTGGAGGAAGAGATAAGGTGATGGTGGAACTAATGGAGAAGATGAGGAACGGGAACAATCCGAGGAGACGTCACCTGATGTCACTGGATGCAATAGGTGAGGATCTCATGTGTTTTCTGTAGCTGTATATGATACATACTGATTTTTTTCATTTTCGCTTCTGTGTATATATGTAGTATTATAGTAGTTATATTCCTGTACATAGGGGGCAGTATTATAGTAGTTATATTCTTGTACATAGGGGGCAGTATTATAGTAGTTATATTCTTGTACGTAGGGGGCAGTATTATAGTAGTTATATTCTTGTACATAGGGGGCAGTATTATAGTAGTTATATTCTTGTACATAGGGGGCAGTATTATAGTAGTTATATTCTTGTACATAGGGGGCAGTATTATAGTAGTTATATTCTTGTACATAGGGGGCAGTATTATAGTAGTTATATTCTTGTACATAGGGGGCAGTATTATAGTAGTTATATTCTTGTACATAGGGGGCAGTATTATAGTAGTTATATTCTTGTACATAGGGGGCAGTATTATAGTAGTTATATTCTTGTACATAGGGGGCAGTATTATAGTAGTTATATTCTTGTACATAGGGGGCAGTATTATAGTAGTTATAGTCTTGTACATAGGAGGCAGTATTATAGTAGTTATATTCTTGTACATAGGGGGCAGTATTATAGTAGTTATAGTCTTGTACATAGGGGGCAGTATTATAGTAGTTATATTCCTGTACATAGGGGGCAGTATTATAGCAGTTATAGTCTTGTACATAGGGGGCAGTATTATAGTAGTTATATTCTTGTACATAGGGGGCAGTATTATAGCAGTTATTGTCTTGTACATAGGGGGCAGTATTATAGTAGTTATAGTCTTGTACATAGGGGGCAGTATTACAGTAGTTATATTCTTGTACATAGGGGGCAAGTATTATAGTAGTTATATTCTTGTACATAGGGGGCAGTATTATAGTAGTTATATTCCTGTACATAGGGGGGTCGTATGATAGTAGTTATATTCCTGAGCATAGGTGGCAGTATTATAGTAGTTATATTCTTGTACATAGGGGGTAGTATTATAGTAGTTATATTCTTGTACATAGGGGGCAGTATTATAGTAGTTATATTCTTGTACATAGGGGGCAGTATTATAGTAGTTATATTCTTGTACATAGGGGGCAGTATTATAGTAGTTATATTCTTGTACATAGGGGGCAGTATTATAGTAGTTATATTCTTGTACATAGGGGGCAGTATGATAGTAGTTATATTCCTGTACATAGGGGGCAGCATTATAGTAGTTATATTCTTGTACATAGGGGGCAGTATTATAGTAGTTATATTCTTGTACATAGGGGGCAGTATTATAGTAGTTATATTCCTGTACATAGGGGGCAGTATGATAGTAGTTATATTCCTGTACATAGGGGGCAGTATTATAGTAGTTATAGTCTTGTACATAGGGGGCAGTATTATAGTAGTTATATTCTTGTACATAGGGGGCAGTATTATAGTAGTTATATTCTTGTACATAGGGGGCAGTATTATAGTAGTTATATTCTTGTACATAGGGGGCAGTATTATAGTAGTTATATTCTTGTACATAGGGGGCAGTATTATAGTAGTTATATTCTTGTACATAGGGGGCAGTATTATAGTAGTTATATTCTTGTACATAGGGGGCAGTATTATAGTAGTTATATTCTTGTACATAGGGGGCAGTATTATAGTAGTTATATTCTTGTACATAGGGGGCAGTATTATAGTAGTTATATTCTTGTACATAGGGGGCAGTATTATAGTAGTTATATTCTTGTACATAGGGGGCAGTATTATAGTAGTTATAGTCTTGTACATAGGAGGCAGTATTATAGTAGTTATATTCTTGTACATAGGGGGCAGTATTATAGTAGTTATAGTCTTGTACATAGGGGGCAGTATTATAGTAGTTATATTCCTGTACATAGGGGGCAATATTATAGCAGTTATAGTCTTGTACATAGGGGGCAGTATTATAGTAGTTATATTCTTGTACATAGGGGGCAGTATTATAGCAGTTATAGTCTTGTACATAGGGGGCAGTATTATAGTAGTTATAGTCTTGTACATAGGGGGCAGTATTACAGTAGTTATATTCTTGTACATAGGGGGCAAGTATTATAGTAGTTATATTCTTGTACATAGGGGGCAGTATTATAGTAGTTATATTCCTGTACATAGGGGGGTAGTATGATAGTAGTTATATTCCTGAGCATAGGTGGCAGTATTATAGTAGTTATATTCTTGTACATAGGGGGTAGTATTATAGTAGTTATATTCTTGTACATAGGGGGCAGTATTATAGTAGTTATATTCTTGTACATAGGGGGCAGTATTATAGTAGTTATATTCTTGTACATAGGGGGCAGTATTATAGTAGTTATATTCTTGTACATAGGGGGCAGTATGATAGTAGTTATATTCTTGTACATAGGGGGCAGTATGATAGTAGTTATATTCCTGTACATAGGGGGCAGCATTATAGTAGTTATAGTCTTGTACATAGGGGGCAGTATTATAGTAGTTATATTCTTGTACATAGGGGGCAGTATTATAGTAGTTATATTCCTGTACATAGGGGGCAGTATGATAGTAGTTATATTCCTGTACATAGGGGGCAGTATTATAGTAGTTATAGTCTTGTACATAGGGGGCAGTATTATAGTAGTTATATTCTTGTACATAGGGGGCAGTATTATAGCAGTTATAGTCTTGTACATAGGGGGCAGTATTATAATAGTTATATTCTTGTACATAGGGGGCAGTATTATAGCAGTTATATTCTTGTACATAGGGGGCAATATTATAGTAGTTATATTCCTGTACATAGGGGGCAGTATTATAGTAGTTATATTCCTGTACACAGGGGGCAGTATTATAGTAGTTATATTCTTGTACATAGGGGGCAGTATTATAGTAGTTATATTCTGGTACATAGGAGGTAGTATTATAGTATCTATATTCCTGTAGGGGGCAGGTTATAGAAGTTAGCTTGTATATGGGAGAAAGTATTTTAGTAGTTTTATTTTGTATATAGAAGGCAGGATTAAATGAGTTATTCTATATGTACCAACAATTTGTCGATTATAACTCCACCCACATTGTCCGGCCACACCCATTTGTCTTGACTCCGCCCATAAAATGGGGCCGCTTTTACAGTTTTTTCCAGGGCCATTTTAAATTCCCAGTCCGCCCCTGGCTACATGAGTAAAGAGGCTCAATTCTCCTAATAGATTGTGCACACCATGGGCACATGGACAACAACAGGAACAGTTGAGTTCAATGGAATCTTAATTGATACATCTGCTTTCTATCTTTTTCTGTTTGAAATTGAAGAAGAAAATGGAGAGCAGAAGAAAGAAGCAGAAAAATCATTCTTGTGTAGCACTCTGAAGAATGGCTGCACAATAATCAGGGAGCATTGGATTTCTTTCTTGAGTAGGCAAAATGTCATTCTGAAAACTGAAAACTAAACATTTAACTTCTGCTTTTAGGATATCATTTTGATAAGAGTTCTATGCAGAATGTGTCTGACCAGATAAAGACCTACCATCGCATTGCAGAAGCCTTTAAATTTGCAAATGGGCACAGAGATAAACTAACAGACCCTATGGCAGCTGCCAATATTGAGAAGGTATGTATATCCATATGCCCCAATTACCAAACAAGCTGTCAGATTCTGATGTATTTTTATAATGGAACACTAGTGGCTGCTGTTTCTCTGTCTTTTTGTGCAGCACTTCTACTCCTCACCACTGGAGGCTGCTGTAATTGCCCATGAATTTGCCCATCCTAAGCTGGTGGATCGAATGCATTATGGCGGTCATCCTGTTTGGGCCTATAAGAAAACCCCGAGGCAATTGTAACATTACTTGAGCATTGACTTGTTCCAGTCTCCTGCAGTTACCCAGACTGTTCCTACCTACATGTATCATCCTTGCTGTGATCTACTCTACTACCTGCACTACTGTTACAACGCCTCAGTCCATCCTTGTGTCTGGCTCTCTCCATCCGTCTACTGGATTCCAGACGGTTTTACCAGAATTGTAACAGGATAGTCAAGCAATGTTAGGATTGCCTCATGGTTTTCTTATAGGCCCAAACAGAAAACAAGATGCCCCCCATAATGCATTCGGTCTCCTATCTTAAGTAAGGGCAAATTCAAGGGCAATTACAGCAGCCTCCAGTGGTGAGGAGCAGAAGTGCATCACAAGAAAACAGATAAACAGCAGCCACTAGTGGTCTATAATAAAAGTACATCAGATTGTGACACAAGCTTTATTCCATGCTCGACGTTTCAGCTCTTACAATGACCCTTTCTATTTGTTTATTCATTTGTATTTTTTCGTACAAAAATGCTACTATAGAATTTGTATAATGACTTTTATTAGAAACAATAATTGTCTATAAAACCAGTTTATGTATTAAATGGTTTGGCGAGTTTTATCCATGGGTTATTTCTTCTATTGCTGCCATACCTAATAACAAGATATATAAAGTTATGGTGCTACATGCTAGTCTAAGCCTATTCAACATTTGTAATTAAAGGGGTTTGAGGTTTTGGTTAATGCGACCCCACCAATCACCCCTCAGGAAATCTGTGGTTTGAATAAATATTTTTCTAGGTACTTTAAATCACAGAGTTCGATTTTTTTCTGGTTTTCTGATGTTGAAGTAAAATAACTTTAATCTTTTGAAGCTATGGAGACTGTTTGAACTTTTATATAAGTTTGTGTAACAAAAAAAAGATGTGGATCATAAAAGAAGGGAACATATAAAGGCCAGATTGTACTCTGTGTATGTGTGATCATGTTTCCTACTAACAAAGTAACATTGTTAAGTATTTGTAGTTATTTAGCTCACTAACTTTTTTCTATGTATTTACTGACTCTCTATTATTCATTGTTCTTCTGTTATCTTCAGTTCACAGACTTCTTTTTCTCTAAGAGTTATGCAGAGAAAATAAGGAACAAGACTGATGAATTTGGTGATCACGACTTTCGATTTTATAATTTGTCTGAAGTTAGAAACTCAGAGACTTTTGGTACAACTCACCTTTCTGTCATCAGCAAAGATGGAAGCTCTGTGTCTGTCACTAGCTCCATCAATCATGTGTAAGAGATGGGAAAGCTTGTTGTGGGGCTGGGGCTTTGGTGATACTTTTGATAATACAATTGCAAAAGTTCAATAAGTTACAATATACTGCAATAGATTGCAAGTGATCAAATCCCCAAAGGCAATTTTTAAAATTTTTTATTTGACATGGGCATTTTTGGACTTTATTTTTTACTTTAAGAGTTGTCTTTCCCGATAGGTTTATTTACATCAAAATAACATAATAATAAAAATATATAAACTCTTTCCTTTGGGGGGCCAAAAACTGCTATTTCACCACTTTTTTTTATTAAATTGTTTCCAGAATTCACCATACAGCATAAAAAAACTTTAGCACTGCACTTTTTTGCCACAAAAATAATTTTTTTCACTTTGCAAACAAATCTTTGGTGTGCTGGGATCTTTTACACTATAGACAGGAACACAAAGTGCAAGAAATAAGAAGTACAATACGCCTTTGGGGGAGGGGGGCAGAGTTCATTGGGGGAAGGGGACAAGAGGTGGATAATTAAGTTGATTTGGCTGCTCCTTTAGTCCATAATGGTACTATTTTGGGGTACATCCAACTTTTTGATAGCTTTTTATTATACTCTTTTGGAAGGTAGGACGCATTAAAATTGCATTTTTTAAATTGTTCTTTATTTTTATTTTTTATGCCCTTTCAGGATGAATATAATAACATAATAATAATTATCTATTAATATCCATATGGGTTTATTTGTAAAAATGTATTCTGATTTTAATACACTATATAGTTAATTATGGGAACTTGCAATTATTATTACGGTAATCATTATTATTTTTAAACTTTTTTTCCTGTCCCACTAAGGGACATATATTTGGGATACCTATCAGTATTATTCTGACAGTTTAGCTAATAGACACAGTCTTAGACCTGGTCTAAAAGGCCACCATACATAGCAAACATAGAGATCTTGTTTAGACCTCTGGAGGGCATGGCACCATGATTGCATTGCTGGGGGAGTAAAAAAGGGAATCCTTAGCATCATACTCAGTGGTGGCAAACCTATGGCACGGGTCTCTGGGCTCTCTGTGGGCACTCAAGCTACCACCCTAGCACAGAGTTTACCAGACAGGACTCAAAGAATCTAATTGCAGTCCCAGGCAAGTCAAGATTTACTAATCTCAGTGCTTTTTTAACCGTTTAATTGCCAAGGCCATATCTCATATGTCCCCACAGGGTGGCACCTCAGTGGCCAAGCCTGTATGAGATACATCCTGGATTATAGGAGCCATAACTTTGGATCCCTGGTACTTAGAATTTCCTGGCTGCTTGGGGCTGAAGGAAAAGTGTGAAGGTGTGGAGAGGCCCGGATTATATTTGAAGGTCTTGCTGTTGGCCCCATGACTATGCCTGTACAGTGGGACCCTGGAGAGAAGCAACAGTGATAGTCTGAATTTGCCCTCCTGCTTTCGGTTGTATCGGTGTCCTTAGGAGGCTGGTATGATTGAAACTTGTGGGAAAACAGTTCAACCAAAAAATAAATTACAGCTTATATTGGCACTTTGTGATAAATTAGTGGATTTTGTTTGTAGTCTGGACACACAGTCTCTAAAAGGTTCGCTATCATTGATCTATCTCTTTATCTGCTGTGATCGTCCTTGATCGCAGTAGTTAAGGGGTTAATTGGCCAGGCCAGAGATCTCCATGCTGGGCAGATGCAGCAAGGACCAGGCTGTGTGTAACAGCTGTTCTCCTTCTGTAGATCAGGAGCAGCAGGCTAATTAAGACGAGGTTTCTCATTCTTAGCCGGCAACCAGATAAGCAGAGGATTGATATAATTATGCTATTTAAAATATCAATACCAGAAGTTGAACTATAGATTTTTTTCTAAAAATGGCCGGACTATTAAAATATAAAATTACATTTTATCCCTAATGTATTAACTAGGATGAAAGAAGGAAATTGCCAAATCTCAGTTTTTTAGCAGTTATGCTAAATTACTTTTTCCATTACTTCCAACATTTCATCAGTAAATAATTCTTTCCTCTTATGATGTTTATGCATTAAATTATGACTCACATTTCTTCTTTTTCTTAATACTAGATTTGGCTCCATGATTTATTCACCAAGCACAGGGATAATCCTTAACAATCAACTTGCAGATTTCTGTAATATTCCCCATATTCCCTTGAAGACAGGTAAGAATTCAATTTGCATTATAGCTTTAATATTACTTTAGGGACACAATCAACAGTTTATCATGCTTTTTTGATGGTAGATTTCTTTAAGGCTTTCAGTAGAAGTTTATCTATAGACCTTTATCATGTCCTCAGGATTTGGGTTTATGGCATTGTCACCAAGACTATTGTGTAATACAGCTCCACCTCCTTCAATCCAAAAATGGTACTTAAAGGGCAGCTACCACCACAATTCTACCTATAAAGGTAGATCGAGTGGTAGGTGGATGTAAGGGACGTGAGGATAGCTCTTTTTAGAGCTAATCCTCACGTCCCTGCTAACTTTTGGTACACTTTATGGAACTAATATGCAAATTTAGTTATGCGGCTACTGGGGCGTGGAGTAGCCGAGCACAAGGCTACACAGCGCGGCTACTCCACGCCACAGTAGCCACATTACTCCTCCTACCCTGTTGCATGCGGCGCGCAGCTCCTCGTAGCTGCGCGCCCTCGTCCAACAAGCCGGCTACTGCGCATGCAGTAATTGAAGTCAGTGGAAGCATGCAGTGATTTCATGTGATCAGTAGATGGAAGGGGCTGGCCTAGTAGGACACACCCCCTCTGATGACCAATTGGATAATATAAAGCTGATTCATAGGGATATAAGGGACACCATTTTTAGCTAAAAGAAGGATGTCAGTTAGTTAATACGGTTCTATGGAAACCAATAATTAGCTGTATTTAGCTGTATTTGGAAAATGTGCTGAGCTAAAGGTTCCCTTTAACATATACCCAATTTCGTATTTACACAAATGATATTTTACAAAATCATTACAAAGATTCCAGACAAGATCATCTTCATAAAGCAAGTGAGATAATGAAACAGCTACTGGAGGCACCAGATTTTCCTTCAAAGCTCTTACAGAGAAGGAGTAATGTGTTATGGCAGCCATAACATGCCATGTTCTATCAGTCTGATGATTCTGAAAATACTCGTTTGTGTCACGGCTACACTATTCTTCAAGCAACACAGATTTTTGCTCTAAAAGGGGTGTTCAGTGCACAGTTGGACCGTGCGACACATTTAACATACAGGGGCACATTTACTTACCCGGTCCAGTCGCGATCCAGCGGCGCGTTCTCTGCTCTGCATTCGGGTTCCGGCCGGGATTTATGAATGTAGTTCTTCCGCCGTCCACCAGGTGGCGCTGCTGCACTGAAAGTCATCTCATCGCACCGGAATGCACCACCTCGGACCAGGTGAAGGTAAGCGCTCCCCAAGCGACACTTTTTCGGTTTTTAAATGCGGCGGTTTTTCCGAATACGTCGGGTTTTCGTTCGGCCACGCCCCCGATTTCCGTCGCGCGCATGCCGGCGCCGATGCGCCACAATCTGATCGCGTGCGCCACAATCCCGGGGCAATTCAGGTACAATCGGCGCAAATCGGAAATATTCGGGTAACACGTCGGGAAAACGCGAATCGGGCCTTTAGTAAATGACCCCCACAATGTCTGACAGAAGTGTGTTGCATGCCGAATGCTAAAGGTGCACCAAATGTAGTTTGTGCACTTGGTGCAGTGCAGGGAACTCCAGATTCATTGAGAATGGGCACAGGCAAACTGCAAATAGTTTTTAGAAAATGTACCACACTGTGATTTTGTTGTGTATAAGAGTTTAACTAGAATTTTTCATCTTGCATTGCATTTTAGGGATGTGGCCACCTTCTTCCATGACCCCAACCATTCTTCTGTCCAAAGATGAGAGGTCTCAACTAGTAATTGGTGGTTCAGGTGGTTTAAGGATTATAAGTGCGACAGCACAGGTAAGTAAGGAAGCAATTATTGAAAATGGAAATCACAGACATACCACCGCATCAGGATGTCAAGACAGAGGTCATTAAGAGACACCATAGACAAAATAAATAGCTTAAAGCTGCCTGAACTTTTATATAACACATACCCAAATAAATACATTACTATAATGCAATTTGAAGCACCCGTAGGAATGGTAGTTCCTAAAATCAGCCAGGGGGAAAGGGTCCACTTTATAACATTAAATTAGATTTTCACTCAAACAGAATGATCAGTAAATATACGAAAAGTCCCTGTATAGTTTCTGTACATAATTCAATATGGTGTGCATCTTTTCCTGGGAAAACGGATTGACTAACACTATACAACCTAATGAATTAAAAGTTATTTTGCTACTTATTTCTACCATACTTTTAGGCCATTATGAACAAGTTGTGGTTTGGCCATGGCATTGAAGAAGCAATATCAGCTCCTGTGTTCCATGTGAAACTGGATAATTCACTAGACTTCGAGAATTCATTTAGCCCGGTAAGGAAAAAGCATCATACTGTATGAAATCTATGTCTTTTTTTTTTTTTATAGCTGAAGTCAGTACATAAAGAATTTAAGACAATGTGACAACTTTAAAGTAATATTTCTGAAAGCTCCTTATGGTGTCCTAATAACTGAACTCTAATGGGGCCATAATAAAAAAAAAACATAAAAAGATGAATTACAAATATTGATCTGTAAAGCGTTGCAGAATATGACGGTGCCATGTAAATAACGATTTATATTTTATTAATATTATATGTTTGCATAGGATGTGATTAAAATAACTGAACTCCAAAATGGGAAAAGATGATGTGCCATTTTAGTCACATTGCTTGTTTTTTTTCTGTTACAGAATATACAGAACGGTCTTCAGGATAAAAGACATACAGTTTCTAAAGCCTTATTTTCATTGAATGTGGTCCAAGGAATTTACAAAGAAAACAACTGTTTATTTCCCTACTCTGACACTAGGAAGTTAGGAAAAGCTGCCGGTTATTAATGCAATAAATTACCAAATCTTAGCAGCAGAATATATGAGAACACATGCACATTACATGCAGCACGAATGGTGGACTTTTCCAACATAATATGTCTTAATATTATTGTTATTTTCCAATAATACAGTATTGTTAGTGCCATGGTATCTCAAAAATTTTAAGAAATACCCAATCATTAGAAAAACCAGTGGCATGTTATAAAAGGTAAGTCAACAACAGTGGCGTAACTAGGAGTGGCAGGGCCCCATAGCAGGCTTCGGCTTGGGGCCCCCCTTCCCACTTAAAAATTATACATATTTGTATGCTCACACATGCAAGGTACAATCACACATTTATACACTTATGCACACTCATATAGAGCATATACACTTACATACAGTGATAAATACACACAGATGCAGCATATATACATCACATATATATATACACATATTATGATGTATACATATTTATATTATATACATATTATGATGAACAATGTGCAGCATTATATGGATATAATGATGCACATTCTCCACTCTTTAGAGTGTCAGGTCAGATGACAGGGCCCCCTCACACTTTGGGCCCCATAGCAGTTGCTATGGCTGCTACCACTGTAGTTACGCCCAATAGAGGTTAACTGTCTTGGTCCAATTCCCCATATTGATGAAGAAGCAGGATCGAACATAAGCCTGTGAATTTCATTTATTTTGTATCGAACTGACAATATAGAGCTAAACTCTGTACTTCTCTATCTCCAGAAGTCCCACAAAAGCAAATCAAGCAGCAGGTAGTAGTTAGACATGCAAAAAGACAGTTACCCTCTGATGCATTTGCAGTCCATAAAGGGATAATTACAAATGATCAGAATGCCCTTTATATAAAGTATTAATTTAGCTAAAATCTAGTGCCTATATTGATGTATGGAACATTCTCCAGAACATTGTTTACAATATCGTTTGAATATCCAATATTCTGCTATCTTTTTTTATGCAGATTTATCCAATATTCTGTAATATTTCTTGTTCAGACATATCCAATATTACGCAATTTTCACCCAATATTATGTAATATTTTTGTTAACTTGCTTTTGTTGTATTGAATAATGAACACTGCAGGGAAGACTAGACTTGAACATAATTTTAAAGGCAATATCATAGCTCAGAAGCATTGGCAAGACCAATGAATACAGATACAAAATAATTAAAACATGTACCTACTATACTATACTCTGTATACTCAGTATAGAAATATCTATTATATAGCTCCTATTGTAATCTATAACATCCATATGGTTCCTATGATAAAGCCTGTGCTTATTCATTATATGAAAGCCATGTGATATGGACAATAGATTATCATCTTTGTATTATTGCAGCATATAAATGTACTCTATGGAGCTATTCTTACACTCAGGTTTCTTCATGGTTGTATTATTAAACACATGTCTTAATATTTACTATGCAGCATGCCCCATTAGAATGAACACACAGGTTTGTATTCTGCCCATATAACATTCTTATTGCAGTATTTTTTGCTGTACCTAATCAGTATGTTCTGCAATATCTAAACTGAGAATACAACATGAAATTAAAGAACTATTTACTGATACAAATCAGATGTAAAATTGTCATAACTACAATGCGTCCTGCAGAATTGAATGAGACCCAATAAGCTGTTGGTTGGAGCGCAAGCCACCTCTCAAATATTTTACTGAAGATGGAGAGCATCAACCACCTATTACTCTACTTAGTGGTGCTAATCCCGTAACCTTCTCAAGAGTCAGCTGTTAAGTTATACTTTTTCCTCTGATAATAAAAATGTATGTACTGGAATAGAGGCCATTGACTTACAACCTACTTATCTATTTGATGCTTAAATTTAAATAAGTCCCCACCCCCATCTTATGTAAAAGTTCCAGTTTTTAAAATTGCTCTTATATTCAAGTACATAATTTTCACCCTTGAATTATAGGTCAACATCGTAGACACTTCAAAAGCAGTAGTTACATAGGCAAATATGCTCTTGGATACCCATGAAATGCCTGATAACAGATTTTAATGCTTTATGAATGGATTTTCTTGCAAATATTTGATTCAAGGGGTTGGGGGGCACTCAATCATCAGAAATAAGGCAAATGGCTCTGTCACCATACAAAACAAGGATATGGATATAGTCCTCCTGATCAGCTTTATAGAAGTTTTATGGGAGATGGTATAAGATCATTTTTTTGTATTGCAGTAACAGGTTTTCAGTTTTTTCGTAGTGCTCTAGGCAGCCGACTGATACATTGTAGCTAACTACTGTACTACATTTTCTTACAGCCGCTGATACGTTTAGCTTACAGATCATGGCCTATGCTGGAAACAATTGTGACAACAGGACTAGGCATATTGGGTTTGCAGCTTTTGAATACAATACTGCTTTCTTTCACTGACAGCAAACAGCTGTTTTTTTCTAACATAAAGTGAAATATGAAGTATATTGGTAAGTTCTAGAATGATTTGAGTAGGGTGCTCCCACTCTATGCATCTGAACTACAGTCTCTGACGTGTGATTAGAAATACAACCTCCCAAATTAAATTCCTTGGAAAGAAGGGAAAAACCAGTGGCACATGTAGTTCAAATGGCAATTTTAGTTTTAAACATTCAATGTCTCTTGTCCCACCCCTAACTTCACCACCCAGTGTCCCAACAAAGTTTAATACCCCCTTCCTGTATGTCACAAATCTATAATCCTATTGTGCCCCATTGTGGCTTCTAAAACTTATATAGTGCCCCTTTCCTTGATTGTGGAGACCAAGCACATAACCCCCATACCTATATTGCTCTAAAAAACTAATACTTACTTTTCCTGGTTATCCTGCAGCTTCCCTCTTCTCTGATACTGTAGTGCGGCTTTGAAGCCATCAGGGATGATCACGTCATCACATTGTACCTGCCAGACTCAGAGCCGCATACAGCAGAATGGTGGAGTAGTGAGCTGACAGCTCCCAGCTTTACCATTACATTTGGAAGTGACAGTGGGATTTACTTGTAAATGTTCATATATTTGGAAGGTATAGAAATCCTGCTGTATTAGACTGCGTTCACAAATGGCGTTTACATTGAGTTTTTAAATGCAATACAACAGAATAGAGGAGATTTGCCTAATTAAAATGCTGTCAACATTTGTGTTTACAAAATTTGAAGTTAATGTGATCTTAACACATGCATTTATACCTTGTTACCATTCCTTTAACATTGGGGCACATTTACTAAGGCCCTTGCACCAATTTTCTGTGTCATCATGCAACAAAAATTAGGGGGTATTCTGATGCGGAGTTGGACCCTGCGCCAGATTTGACTTGCAAAGTCCGACAGAAATTTGTTGCACTGCCCATGTTAAAGGTGCACCAAAAAAAGTGGAGCACTCTGTCGGAGCAATGCAGGGGGAGCCAGATTCATGAATAACATTCACCAGAAATCCTGACTCTGTCGCACCCTGCACACTACACAGGAAAACTGCATTTAGTTCAGTTTGCACTGTTGTTAGTAAATGTGCCCCAATGTGTTTACAAAACACAAATGTTGACATGACATTAAAGTTTGCATTAACATCACGTTAACTCAGCAACTTATTTAGGCAATTCTCCTCAGCTCACCTTTGTATTGCATTTCAAACTCCATGTGTGAACGCAGCCTTTATACAAACACTGGAGACACCTAGTGGCTGATTTATCACTAAACATGCATTGGCAGTTTTTTATGTGATACCTAGCATAGAATCTGTGGAAAATGTATCAAAAGTCACATTCTTGAAGAATGTGGTGCAGAATATAAACTAAGACAACATTGAAGACTTCCTTAGTCATTGGAGACTGAGCGTTTTTCACATGCATGTTATAGGATTATGGTAATGGTGCCCTCCGAACCTTCTGAATCTTTTGAGACCAAACATGACCCACTTACTATACTCCTAATGAGAGGTCTTTGTAACTCCTCATTTGAGGCCTCCAGAATAGATTTAGAACCAAGAAACGTGTTTTCCTGTTCCCAGACGTGTGTACCTGGTATCTGGCTGTCCTCAGGATAAGGCTGGAGGAGGTCAGGCATAGTTTTGATATGTGTAATGCACTGCTGTACAAGAAAAGACCTGACATATGCCCCTACCCTTGCCGTATGTTTCTATATATTTATCACAGAGATGCATCAAAAATGCACTACACTCTGAGACACATGCAAGTGCAATGCATTTTACAATGATCCATTTCCATAGAAAACATAGACCACATTTATCGATATTTTTTATATGTGTGTTCAAAACGCACTTTGGGAGGGGGGAATGAAGGGGGCATTGAAGAGAAAACAGTGCCCTAATGAGTGGTTTTTTTTAAAATTAATTTAATAAAGACATGAGCTATGTTCTGTGGTTCTGTTGGAGACTGTCATTAGGTTTAATGGTGATGACAGGTTCCCTTTATGTATTGCCCCTGTGCATAACAATTGACAATCCGGGTAGGAGGAAAGATATGTCTAGAAAGCTTATAAAGCACCCTACAGAACACTGGTAGAGTCTCAAATTGTCTGCTTGAAAAAATTCGACACCATTATGTGATGCTCACTCATAATATGAATGTATGCTAATTGCAAAAAGTACATTTGATATTTCTGATATAATATTTCCAGTATTTTATCCTATGATCCTATGAGAAGAATATATTAAAAAAGAATTGTCTATGATGTTTAAAATAGGTTTTGTTAATGGATTTCATATAGAATGATATTTTGCACTGTGTTGTATGAATTGTCATGAAAAGATGTCACGGTAATAAATATTTTTTTTAGAACAACATATGATGTATGGTAATTTCTGTATATATATATATATATATATATATATATATATATATATATGATTAAATGTCTTACAGAGGAGAATGTAATTCTTGTGGGTATATTGGATACAAATTAATGCATTCATATAAACTGCAGACATTAGTTAAAGGGAACTTGTCATCAAAAACCTAATAAACCGCTCTCAGTATGTCATTAAGCAGCTGAACATCTTCTAGATCATGTTCATGGCTCAGCGTGGTGGCATCGTCCAGGAAATCAACTTTGAAGTGATATGTAATTTGGTTGTATAAAGTACAGGAGGCAGAGAATTTAACACTGAAGTCAAGCTCTCCTCACTTCAGAATGCCCTCTACACTGTAATTGATGGTCCTGCATCCAGACACATCACTAACCAGATATCCTTCATTCTGAGGTGAGGAGAACTTGACTTCA
This sequence comes from Engystomops pustulosus, assembly GCF_040894005.1. Taxonomy (NCBI): domain Eukaryota; kingdom Metazoa; phylum Chordata; class Amphibia; order Anura; family Leptodactylidae; genus Engystomops; species Engystomops pustulosus. The sequence continues at coordinate 81,866,594 of NC_092411.1, forward strand.
ATGCCAAGCCCCTCACCTCCATGGCTTTATACACCCAATGTACATGTCACTTCATAGTAGATTTTCTGAATGATGGCACCACACTGAACCATGAAAGAAACATGATCTGGAATGTGTTAATCTGCTTCACAACTAATGGTTAATGAGGTCAATTTCTGATGACAGGTTCCCTTTAAGCATCTGTTTAAAGGAAATTTACCATCGGGAAACTACTTTGTGAAGCAGTTCCCAATTCAGATTGCAAAGTAAACTTGAATAGCATAACAAACAAATAAGTTTCAAAGGCTACCGGTGATGTTTAGTAGCCTAAAAGCGATCCGGGTGCAAATTCTACTCCACACACCCCAGTAGCCGTTTCCTATCCGCCTCGCCATTTGTATTTAGTTTTTTGTGCTCTGCGCAATCGCATTACCTCCTTTTCCAGTGCCAGAGACGCACCCCCTCAACCCTGAGCTCAGCGCTTGCGCAGTAGCACAGAGCTACATATTGCCAACGTGTTGCCAAAGGAAGAAGAGGATTTAATGCGCACAGCTTCCCCTGCTGCTGGTGCACCACCGCCAGAAGACTCTGAGCTACTCTGCAAGTCCCCCAGACGAAGGCGTGAGCCGAAACGTACGTCGGGGACGCGATCCTCCCTGGACAGGTGAACCTCTAACATTCACATCGCCTGGTAAGATGAAACACTACTTTTATGTTAATTACCACTTGGTTTTTTCCACAAATACTATTGACCAATAGTCATCCCATATCTATTGGGCTTATTTCACACCCAGGCTGTTCCTTTTCCTAACATATCACTCCATCCTGTCCAGATTGGATCGCTCCGCATTTTTCTGTACACCACCACTTTATGTTTTTATTGTAACTTTTATGCAAAATACTATAAATAAAGACTTTGTGTTTTATATGCATTCTCGTAGTTGGTCCTCTTTCTCCCCTTCTTTTGAGGGGTAAAAGTTTTTTCCTATATTGTTTATTTAGGACCACTGTGTTATTAGTGAGGGGCGACCGTACAGAGTGCCTTACAATTGGCCCCGGTATACACATTTTGGGGACTATTTCCCCAGAACCCCACTACCTGTATCCAACTTGCTACTCTGCAAGTGCAGAGCTCAGGAATGAGGGGCAGATCTCTGGCACAGGAAAAGGGGCAACTGCGCTTGCGCAGAGCTCTCTTACAGCGGTAGACGGGCACATTTAAACTAAAGATGAGCAGGGAGGTGGGTATGAAGCAGTTACGGGGGGGCGTGGAGTAGCATTTGTCCTCGGAGCGCTCTTAGGCTACTACAAGCCCCCAATAGCCTTTGAAACTTATTTAAATAGTTTACTATTAAAGTTCATTTTGCCAGCATCTGCATCTAAGTTTAAGGTAAAAACGTGATGCAGCTGCTGCAGCCATAGGCAATCTGCATTGAGAACTACTTCACAAAGTACTTTCCCAGTGGTAGATTTCCTTTAAATGCCTTTCACTTTGCGCTCCAAACAACAACACCTCTTTATTCTTTGAATCAGTACCATAATGAAGATACCAGATTTATATAAGTTTTTGCAGGGCATTGTATGTTGGACAGCTACCTCATTGTCCCCATGGCCATATTTAGAGTTAATGCTGCCAGTAGTGGATTATAATATAGGCGGTCTGGGCCTTCTAGGGGGCACATGGGCATCACACTAAATGTTATACTGAGGAAGACCTTCACCCATGAAATCCTCGTACATCTGTTCCTGCACATGTACACAAGGGCCATTTCAGGACCTTGGAAGGTCATCCAAAGGTTCTGAAACCACAGAACTTTAAAGAAAATCTACCATTTGATTTGATGCATTATGAACCAATCATACCTTGAGAATGCTGTAGCTACACTGATGCAGGATCATATCTTGTTTAATCCCTGAGCTGAGTGGTATTGCTGAAAAAACAATTATAAAATTCAGGACCTTGGGAAAGCTGGATCCACATTACACATGATACACATGAGTTTTCTGAACAGCAAAGACAGGACTAATTACCTGAGCTGGGGGATGGTGCAGTAATTGATTATTCTGCTTGGCCAGAAGAAGAGTGATTACATCATCCTCTGGTGCAGTGCATAAACTAAGGAGAAGCATGGAGCCCAGGCACAGAAGTGACAGAGCTTCATTAACCTAATTTTATAATTGTTTTTTTCTGCAAACCCACTCAGCCAGGGATTAACCAAGATATGATCCAGCATCAGTGTAGCCACAGCATTCTCAAGGTATATTTGGTTCATAATGCATCAAATCATATGGTAGGTTTCCTTTAAAGCAGCCAGAAAGGATCTTCTCCAAGAAGTGAATTCCAGACTTGTAGGGACTATATGTAATATTCACACAGCTCAGACCACGAGCTCTCCACACACTGTTCCTACAATATTTTGGCATAACAAAATATACAAGGAGGAAGCCACAAGATAAGGCAGTGGTCCCAACATCAACTCAACTTACTGTGAGTGCCTAATCCTACAACATTATTTTATATAATATACAATATCGGGTTCGATACAACACAAAATCTAACCTGTTCAACAAACTGTTTACAAATACATATACTGCAGATATAGGGCCCTATATTCTGCTAGTAAGAGCCTCCTGGATTTCAATTCACCCATTGGTTTTTTAAAATATATTTTTAACGCATATTATATGAACTTTATACCATTTTTAAATCATTTTTTCCCTTTTCTTAAATGTTTCCTTGTTTTAATATATACGTATGAAGTTCCTATAAGAAAAAGATTTCATTAGAATTCCAAATGATAAAGACTTTCTACGATCTCCTATCATATTTTATTGAGTTTGTTATTTAATAGAATGTGATATTAGAGTGTGACCTATATAAGAAAATTGGGGGTCATTTACTAAGGGCCCGAATCGCGTTTTTACGGCGGGTTACCATAATATTTTCGGTTTGTGACGATTTTACCTGAATTGCCCCGGGATTTTGGCGCACGCGATCGGATTGTGCCACATTGGCGCCGGCGTGTACGCAACAGAAATCGGGGGCGTGGCCGAACGAAAACCCGACGGATTCGGAGAAACCGCCGCATTAAAAAATAAAAAGTCTCTTTCAAACCCTATTCCTCTTTCTCGTGGTACACGGCAGGGGTGTCCCCTCTCCCCGCTTCTCTTTGTCCTTTTTATAGAACCCTTGGCTATAATGATAAGACAAGCAGAATGGATTAGCGGGTGGGGAAGCGGGGGCGAGGGGGACAAGATTTCCCTTTACGCTGACGATATTTTGATGACCATACAGAAACCGAATGACACGCTGGCTGGAATCTTTAGTCTGATATCAAAATTTGGGCATTTTTCAGGCCTTAAAATTAACTGGGAGAAGACGGTTCTATTACCATTAGATGGGGAATTTTCTGACACCGGGATTCACGTAGATGTTCTAAACACGGATGGGGCATTTAAGTATCTGGGGGTGATGGTTACAACTAACCCTTTCAGATATTTGGATTTGAACATCATCCCAATCATAAATAAAATGCGACATACTATCTCCAATTGGTTAAAATTGCCATTTTCAAGAGCCGACAGAGTTGGATTGCTAAAAATGATTTTACTGCCGCAATTATTATACCCGCTGGCGATCTGTCCAGTCTGGATTCTGAAAAGGATTTTTAAACTAATAGATTCCCTGTTTACTGAGTTGATCTGGAATAGGAAAAGGTTGAAACTTTCCATTATGTGTAGAATGGTAGACCAAGGGGGACTGGGGATCCCGTGGATGTTTGGCAATTATATTGCAGCCCAATTGAAATTTTTAAATCAGACGGAATTGTAGTGCATTCCATAAGTTAATTAATTTGAGCGTAGGACACAGAGATTCGATTTTCACATTATTAGAGAGTGGAGAATAGACACTTAAGTGGATAAAGTGTGGCGGGCACTAAAAAAGATATTCAATTTCGAGGGGGTATTAGCATTCTCCCCTATTTGGGATAATTTTCATTTTGAGAAGTTTAGGGTTATCACAGAGAAGGAATATTGGAGAGGGAGGGGATTGTTTTCCCTTTCACAAATTTTTTCAGAAACACGGATGTTAAATTTAGAAGAAATGAGAGCACAGTTTGGGGAAGGAGATAGGAGTTTTTACTTTAAATTTCTTCAATTGTATTATGCATATATTAGAACAAGTGATAAGGGTAGATTTATAGTAGAAATGTTTGCATTGAATTTTTAATAAACTCCACTAGGAAGAAAGTGATATCACATATATAAATTAATTTTGCAGGCTTGGGCTGAAAAAGTTACTATTCTATCTTGTAGTAAATGGGAAAAGGACATTGGGAAAGTAACTAAGGAATTTTGGAAAAACTGTTATAGAGGATTTGTTTGCTCATCTATGTCCTGGAATCACAGGATGACCCAGTTTAATTTTTTGCATCAGCTATATTATACCCCTAAGATGCTATATAATATGAAGCTAAGGGCAAATTCCGAATGTCTTAGATGCTCGGAACCTGGAGCGGACTTTATTCATGTAGCCTGGTCATGTCCAGAGATAGGCCCTTTCTGGAGGGAAGTCTTTCAATTTATAGACGATGAGCTTTCTATTGCCCTACCCGGGTCTGTACAGGTTGCTATCCTTGGGGTGCTGGAACTGGATAAGCATGATTTTTGTAAAAAACTAATTATCAACAAAATCTTATTCTTGGCAAGACTGTGAATAGCAAAAAAATGGGGCAGTGCCCAAAGGCCATCCTGTAAGGAATGGCTTGAGATGATCAGAAAAGTAAAGGCCTGGGAGAGGATTAACTATCATAGAAGTGGCTGCCTACATATTTGGGAAAAGACTTGGTTGGTAGGGGGGCAAAGGTGTCAGGATCTTTGAGAGGCACTAGTATCTTGTTTATTAATTTATTTTTTTTTTCCTTCTCATCCTATTTTTATTTCTTTTTTTTCTCTTTTTTTTTTCTTTTTTTTTTTGTGTTCTTTCTCCTATTTTTGGGTTCTCCCGGCTGAGGGCTTTGGGTAAGGGAGGGGGTTTTGGGCTAGGGAGGGGGTGGGGATGTTTCTTTTCGTTCTATAGGGGATGTTTGTATATCCGTGGGTATTAACAACGGTTTATAATAACTATGTGGATTGTAATCAAGATTTTTCTATGTCATAGGCTGTTTTGATATATATTTGTATGATGTATGAATTGTAAAAAATAACCATAACACGTGTTAGAGTGGGTGCTGAGCAGCGTGTCTTTGTGGTTGATGTTGTTGTGCTGTAGGTATATATTCTGACATATAATCAATTCTATGCACTCTTATGACCTTGCTGCTATACCTCGTCCTTTAGGCCATCTAGCGTTATATGTATGCACTTTTATTTTATGTACATATTAATTTTCTGCTGCCCAGACCCCTATTGTGGTGTATTCATCCTCTAAAAAAAAATAAATAAAAAAATAAATAAAATAAAATTGTGGTGTATGTTTAAGTATTCACCATCCTTGTTATAATTACTTTCTGTGGTTATCCCTTAAATTTGCTTTATACTTTTAATGACAATACTTATCCTTTTAATGATAATGCTTATCAAATGAGAGAAAAATTTGTAGACAAGAAACAGAGTTAAAAAGCGCTGAGGTCAATAGTGCTCCTGCTATTGTGTGATATCAGACCAGAGCCAAGTGCTAGAGGTTCTGGAGCTGCGTGTCCTTGTCCTGCCATTAAATAATCTGCTCTTTGGCCTTATACAGTCTGAATACGCTGAGATCAAAATGGTAGTCATAAATTACAGTGTCAAATGTGTTAATTTGCCTTAATGGCTGTATAATTATGTGGTCTCCATTAAAGAAAGTATCTGCTATAAAAAAAAAAAAGTCTCGCTGGACACGCGCTTACCTGCACTCAGCAACGGATCGTGAACTCCTTAGTGAATCGCCGGAAGACCCGAATCCACCGCAGAGAATGCGCCGCTGGATCACGAATGGACCGGGTAAGTAAATCTGCCCCATTGTGTCTGAAATGATTTTTATTCTTTTTATATGTAGTTGGAATAAAAGCAATATACCATATATACTCGAGTATAAGCTGACCCGAGTATAAGCCAAGGCCCCTAATTTTACCACCAAAAACTGGGAAAACCTCGAGGGTGGGAAATGCATTGGTCATAGTCCCCCCCAGTATATAGCCAGCAAGCCCCCAGTAGTATTTAGCCAGCCATCTCCCAGCAGTATATAGCTAGCCTGCCCCCTGTAGTATACAGCCAGCCTGCCCCCTGTAGTATACAGCCAGCCTGCCCCATGTAGTATACACACAGCAAACCCCATGTAGTATACAGCCAGCCCCATGTAGTATACAGCCAGCCCCCAGTAGTATACAGCCAGCCCACCCAGCACTTAAAAAAATAAACTTACATACTTACCCTCCGGCAGGCCCAATGCTCAGCGCGGCTCCCTGATGTATTGGCGGCTCCTCTGCTTTCTTTGATCGTCTGTAACAGCCGGCATAGACGCGGCCATGCGCCCTGCTGACCGGCGCATACTATGATGCAGCTGCTGATGGCGTCATGCTATGCGCTAGCTGGAAGATAACATGGCCGCGTCTCTGCCTGCTGTTACAGAAGACTGAAGAAAGAAGAGGAACTGCAGGGAAGACAGAAGAGGAGCCGCACTGACATTGGGGAGCCACGCTGAGCATCTGGGCCACCGGAGGGTGAGTATATAAGTTGTTTTTTTTTGACTCGTGTATAAGCTGAGGTGAGGTTTTTAGCAAATTTTTTGTGCTGAAAAACTCGGCTTATACACGAGTATATATGGTATGCACAGGTAAAAAAAATAAAGACACTTTATGTATGGTGAATGAGTCCGAGACCGATCCTTGATAGTGCCCACATTCACAGATCCTTCTATTTTATAATTGTAACCCCTATCCAAATATTTTTTGGATAGGGGTTATCCAAATTGGATAATTAGACAATTGGATTTTAAAAGTGTTGGATTGTCAGAACCAGGATTAACAGTAAAACATCTAATTGTGGACACCTTTAATAACTGTTATGACTGTTTATTGCAGTCTAGGGCTAAAGTACAGTAAATTACCAACATTCATGTCACACTGCACCTCCACATTAGATCCATGTCACACTGCACCTCCACATTAGATCCATGTCACACTGCACCCCAACACCCCCATTACATCCATGTCACACTGCAACCCAGATTGACAAAGTAAATGGGGATGTGTTCTAGCTGTAAAAATTACATCTACACATGTCCGTAAAACTACATTATGTGCATGAGTCGTAAGTATAAGGCCTCTTCCACACAGCCGTATTGCAATGGGCGCGTGGCGCCGAGTTGGAGTAGTACGGTACCACTCCGTAGCCGTGAAAAGATAGGACATGTCTTATCTTTTCTCGGCATACGTCGCCATGTGCCACATATCACTATGGAGAGGGGCGGGGGTGAGCAGCGCTCCTCTCTCTGGCGCCGACGTGTTCCTGCTGTGCTACGGTATTGCGGACACACTTGTGCCTGAATATAGCCTGAGAAACACATATTATGGGCTCATGGTGCCTGTACACAGTGTAGGGCATTCATCAATTTTGGCGCAGGGTCATTGTTTCTGACGCACAATTCCTGCTATATTTGTCATTTGGATGTTTGATTGCAGTGCAAGGGGTTAGAACTGTGGGGCACAGTTACTTACCTGACTGACAAAGTTCCCCGAAAGTGCATAGTTCGACGATAATCCACTGTGCCGCGATTCACTAAGATCGCGTCCCTGATATCCTGCATGTGTCGCGTATATTAAAATAAATATTTTTACTTTTAAAGACCACTTTAATAAAAGTTGAGCTGTGATTGGTAATTGTGAGCAAAGACAATTTTTTTTTAAAAAAGTAGCAATTCATAAAGAAGAGAAAAAAAAAATCTGTTGCACCAAGCAATATACACGGAACAGTACATGTGCCCCATTGTGTCTGATACTGGATGATGAATCTGGTGCAGTAGAAGACTGGCGACTCCTATTAGATGGTCTAGTTTTCTGCACCAAAATATTTTTCTGTCGCATGGACTGAATTTTCTGGTTCACGTGCTAGTTTCTATCCGGTCACGCCCCCTAGTTACCAAGAAGTGCCGTAACCAGGAGTGGCAGGGCCCCATAGCAGGCTTCGGCATGGGGCCTCCCTTCCCAATTGAAAATTATACATATTTGTATACTCACACATGCAAGTTACAATCACACATTTTTACACTTATGCACACTCATATAGAACCATATGCATACACATACAGTGACATTTACAAACACACAGCATATATACACACATACAGTATATGCAGACTCCATACACCGTATACACATACAACAAATATACATCACAGATGCAGCATATATACATCACATACATATTATACACATATTATGTTATACAAAGTGCAGCATAATATGGATATAGTGATGCAAATCCTCCACTTTTTAGTGTGTCAGGTCGGATGCTGGGGCCCCCTGACACTGTGGGCCCCATAGCAGTTGCTATGGCTGCTACCACTGTAGTTACGCCCCTGTTACCAAGGACATACCCCATTTTCAGACAAGTTAAAAAACCGCCTGAAAAGGGTCTAAAAACTTCAGTAAATTTGATGCATGGCATTTCAGGAGTAAACTGAAATCTGTATTATCACAAACTGTGGTCATTGCAGCAGCGGCCTGGCTTCACAACTTAATTCTCAGGGTAGAATCATGGGTACGGCTTTTATGCTTGTGTGCACACCCTGCCTTAAATGTAGTCATTCCATAGCATACAGTTATATCACGGTTTGTTGGTGAATTTATTATTCCATAAGGTTAGTTTGGGCATGTTATGTAAAAGGTAAGATATCATATTTTTAAACACCCCTATAGTATTGATGAAAGTATAATTTTTATACTTTATAGAGGACCTGTTACCCTGTATAAGCTCCTAGAACTACCCAAGATGTAGTAGTGTTAAACTGCTAGCTTTATCGCAACCTTCCAATAAAGCTATCAAACACCGCAGTACATGGTAATGTGAACGCCGGACCGAACTTACAGTGGTCCGGCATATACACGAGGTGGTGTCCCGGGGCGCTCCCCTCTCCTCTGCTTCAAACCCCGTACCACCCCTCCCACACCATATGCCGGCAGTGACTGCTAGGCAGTAGGTTCTGATAAAGCTAGCAGCTTAACACTGCTACATATGGGGTAGGGCTAGGAGCTGCTTACTTTAATAAGGGGACTTATACAGGGTGACAGGTCCTCTTTAATATGTGACGGTTTCTTCCTTCTACTTTATTAGAGTATATTAGGATGTGAGTTCTATAGTACCGCATAACACTAGTCATACCTCAGATTCAGTGGATAACTACTTTGACTTAACATACAGAGACACAAACCAAAGATCTAAACCTCAAACCTTGTGACTTGAAATACAAAAACCAAAGAGAGGGCAGTTCACTTCTTCTGGAAGGCACGAGAGGAGGGGTGGTATCACAATAAAATCTACTACCAGATTGTAGGTACAAAGAGATCTTGCTTACTATGTTGTTAATAGTTTTATATAGCAATATGGAAATAAAACAAAACAATACAACAAGTTATAAAATTCTTGGTTTTAATGGACGGTGATAGTAAAATAAAACTCTTACATGGATTCAGCAAGTAAGACCATTTGAAAGAAAAATATCCCTCTTTCCAAAACCCAAATTTGCCACAAATATTATACAATTATTATATATTATTATATAATATATTATAATATTAATATAAATGAATATTATTATAATATTATATATTATTATAAAGTAATATAAAAACTTATTTATTTGCCATAAATAAGGAAGCACTGGTAAATTGTAAATCAAGGTGTAATAGCTATAAATCCAGCTGGAAATGTTTGACTATTGATCACGGTCGACACTTAATGGAGAAGAAGCAGACATAACCATTAACATCATAGTACAAAGAGGGCATTTCAGCTGGATTTCAGGAAATTTCTAATAGTTTAGATTTCTATTTTATTCATGCTTGTGTAAGAGAGAACCTTGTCGTGTTAAAATGCCAGGCAGCAATTTATGGAGCAGAAGAAGCTGATCCGCTTTATGTATAGTTTTAGATTTATTTACAGATGTAGCTATCAATCAATAATAGGATCGCCTTCTCAGCATAGTAAGAACAGATGTATAATGGGATAAAAAAATAAGTTATATAATAACTAATATATTTTTTATCGAGGTTGCTGAAACTGTGAATAGCTATGGTATATAGTTTCAGTGGCAACTTGGAAAATTTTGGCTCTCTATATCAGAAAATGTTATGGTAATTATACACAACAATTTCCTCTGCTCCAAGTAATGCCTAAAAACCTACACCTTGATACAGGCTTTATATGAACCAGAACGGACAATGCTTATTTATAGGGTGTATGGATGATCTCCAGAAATATATATTCAAATCCTCTGTAATGTGTCCTCTCATAGAGCACTCTCACTATCCAAATGACGAAACAACTAAGGCCATTGAAGGATCATTGAGTTTCCCTATGGATTGCCACAGAGTAAGCAATTGATAAAATAGTCTTGTCCAGTGTTTTACGCATTATCATGTAACCCCAAGTGTATATTCTATTAACACATGATAGCATATAGTCCCAGTATATAGCAGCACTGCAGGGATTCTTTCATTTAATGCTGAATTCTAAATTTGATAAAAACAGGATTTAACATTTGTGTATCATTTGGCAGAAATTACACACCTGGAATGGAATTTGATCCCTTAGTTAAAATGTCTTAGAAAATAAAGCTGAAATAAACAAGGAAAGGAAAATAGACTTCATGGAGCACTTTGGATCAGTTGACAGTGTGGGTGACGTCAATAACCAGCTGGATAACCTCCTTTTCTAGAGTCTGAAGCTGCGGCCCATTTATCCTTGGTCCGTACAATGGCCTGGACCACAGATCCTGATCTTTTTGATTTCACTACATAATGATGTCGCTTTTGGAGCTCATCGATTATATTCTGGAAACAAAAACACTAATTTTATTAAGCAAAGAACACAGTGAGGTCTATAACTATAACTATCTTTAACCCCCAACCTTTGACCCACAGACCCTGTAGTAGAAGGCAAAACCCTTTCAATAAAGCAAAAGTTTACACATATTTATTTAGTCTGCATTTTTTTTTTTAGTTAAAGGACATCTACCACCACATTTAGCGCCTCCGGCTCATTTGCATATGGTTATAAACTCGTTTAGAAGTCATGTAGAAGATGTGCCAGACGGGCTCCCACTTCCTCTGGTGACACTCTACCACCCCTCAATGTGGTGGTAGATGTCCATTAAATAAACATTTAATATTGAGGTCAGTGGCAATAAAATCCAAGAGACAACATGAAGAAATGTAATTCTATATATTACATTTTTCTCGTTCATAGTTATCAGCCCCTATCATTCTTTAGGCCACTTCAACACTTTGCTAAATCTATGTCTGGACAGTATGTGAGATTAATAGTTTGTAAAGTTGCCGGAGTGACTACCAACAACTTAATTGTACTAATTATTCTAGTGAAAGCTACGGCTATAGACTATGCTCAGTCCTTTTCGCATAAACAATTTGTGTCTAGATCATGTGAATTGGATGGAGACCTAACATAACTGAGATGATCCTATATGATGCAGTCTTGGGTATACAGAATTATGAACACAAGAAATTTGGCTGTGATACACTGTGGAGGAGAATTAACAGGGCTTGTATGGTATGCCAGTTTTATGGTGTACAAGCCATGATATAATAGCACTGCCTAGCAAATCACCACGCATTGCGATTATTTTCTCTTTTATACCACCTCCACGCCAATTGCGCACTTGCTATAGGATGTCATAGTTCAGGGGGAGCCTCCTGATGTGTCTGGCTGCATTGGAGGGACAGGGCTTATATCATGCGCATGAAACACATATATGATACACACATATGATACACATATGATATAATGACCCCCATAGTTTGTATGTTTCTTAAGTAACCAGAAGTTACAGAGCCAGCGTGTACACAGCAAGCTTTGTTTTTATAACATCTACCTCTGGCCTCAGTATTTGAATTGCCATTCCCATGTTGGCTTTAAAGGGTTCCTTTTAAATTCAAAAAACTTTTCAATCCAGACAGAAGAAACATCAGCTGCCACTATAGAACATTCTGAAACGTCTTCCATTATGTCCTACTTTGCCTGTTGACCAACCTGAAGAATGACTTGTGTTGCTACTTTGTTATGACACATTAATTGTAGGCAAGAAAGGCTGTGGTGTGGTTCCTTATGTTTGGATCGACATAAGTAAAATTACAGTAGAGGTCTTTTTTTCCTGACCAGAGATCGCATTAACGCTTCAGCACGCGTCATAGGCGCATGATGAGGCGCCATTACCGCCCAAAATAATTGGCATGCGTAAAGTTACGCTTGGCACTTCTTCCCTGTAGCATGCAGGTTGAGCGGTGCGGCACACGCTGCAAAAGCGGGAAATGTCAGTAGCAAGATCGCAGCGCGTCGGACCACTCAGCAGGATGCAGCAATCTGTGGAAGCTATGTGAGTGTCAGCCCCAGGTGAGACATGTGGGCCGTAAAGCTGCTGCTCCTCGTCATGCTCCATGTCATGCTTCCTCGGCCTTGTGTGCTGTGTGTGTGTGTACAGTGTGAGGTGAGTGTGTACAATGTGAAGTGAATGTGTACAGTTTGAGGTGAGTGTGTAGTGTGTGGTGAGTGTGTAGTGTGTGGTGAGTGTGTGGTCTGTGTGTGGTGAGTGTGAGGTGAGTGTGTAGTGTGCAGTGAGTGTGTGGTGAGTGTGTAGTGTGAGGTGAGTGTGTAGTGTGTGTGGTGCCGTGTGTATGGTAAGTGTGTGCTGTGTGTGAAGTGTGTGGTGACTGTGTAGTGTGTAGTGAGTGTGTGGTGTGCAGTGAGTGTGTGCGGTGCAGTGTGAGTGTGTGCAGTGAGTGTGTGCGGTGAGTGTGTAGTGTGTGTGGTGAGTGTGTGCGGTGCAGTGTGTGTGGGGGGGTGCAGTGTGTGTGCGGTGCAGTGTGTGCTGTGTGCAGTTATTGTGTGCGGTGTGCAGCAAAGAAGATACTGACAGATGATTTTTTTGTAATATAGCGTCTATTAACATAAATACGGCTATGAGTTGTATATATGTATTACCGAAATTTTCATACTCCTCCATGGCTAAAAATACTCCTCAAAAATAGTAAGAGGAGTATTTTTACCCTTCTGGAAAAATGTTAGTGCGACCTCTGTTCCTGACTATATGAACCCTTCAGTCTACAGGATGTATCTGCACTAGTACAAGTACCAGACACTGATGTTCAGACTTTGACCAAATATAAATAGATATTAGTAACCTGTTCTATCGTTTCTTCTACAGTAGTGTCGTTTGGAAAAAGCTGATTGTGCACCCGTGCCAACTCCACCGAATTTTCAACATCATAGCCTAGCCATAGTGTATTTATAATAACCTGAAAAGACAATATGAAGTTATGCTTAATACAGTACTTATCACCCTGTCACATATTCATAGATAAGTATTTTAACAACAGAACTGTTTCATATGTATCATAAAATTTAAATGTCATGGTTTTCACACTGCTAATGACCAAGCCATAGGTCGTTAGTAGTTGTTTGATGGGTATTGATGGATGGTAAAACTGTAGGTTTAGCTCTCATTCATATCTATGGATCCTATGGATAAATCATTAGTAGTTAATTCCTTCAGGACCAAGTCGTTTTCATTTTTCACTTCCCACATTCCAAAAGCCACTATTTTACAGAGCCACGGCTTGTTAACTATGGTACAAATTTGACATTAGTATGTTATGGTGTTTGCCACATGGGCTAATTAGTATATTTGGATATATTTTGGGATATGTGGATATCTAATTTGTAAATGATTTTCATTTATATGTTTATTCTCATATGCCAACACCTATTGTGGCAGTTAACAGTGGATGTTTTCTGTATTATGCAGCAGATACCTGCCTTGTATGGAGAGCTAACATGCCATCCCTTTAGGCTTTTGTAAAAAAGAGTGTGATTTATATTCCATAAGACCATAACTTGTGGAGGTTGATAAGATACACAAGGCATCCCATAAATAATAATAATTTATTTAATTTGTATAGCGCTCATAGATTACGTATGTTTGGTTAAATTATAATTGTATATAATTGTGAGTTGACTAGCAAACAGGATATATTTTATTGTTAATAATTGCAGGTAATTCTTAGGTTTCCATTTTTCTTTTACAACTGTCTGTCTTGGAAGGTCACAGTAGAGCTAGAACCTGTGCGAGAATCCTAATATGGACATTTTCTGACTAGATTAGGTCCTTTGGTGGACTGGCAGAAGTACTTTAAATAATACATTATTGCCATAGAAAGATATAAATTTGTTGGGATGACCTACATCCAAAAGAGGAGATAACATTTTGCCTAAGTATCTGTAGTTGTTCCTCTGTCCTCCATTTCTTACCAGTGCTGTTGATGTGGTGATTTTAGACCCTCCAGAAGCTCCAACCACCATGTGCACCTTTTTGTCCTTATCCAGCAGGATTGATGGACACATTGAAGATTGAGGTCGTTTGCCTGTAAGAGTTTTAAAATTCAATGGCAGATTTATGAAAGTGTCTAAACGAAATCCATCTTTTGTTGCCATGAGAAACCAATCACATAGCAGCTTTCATATATAAAAGCAGAATAAAGCATAAAAGCTGTGCTGTGATTGATTAAATTCAGGAAAAATGGCAGCTTGTGTTCTAGATATACATATTTTAATGTGTTGTGAGCATAGAGATACCTGGTCTGATAAAGTTCACCGGTGATGGTGGAATACCAAAGCCATTGGTTATCAACGGTGAGCTAAAATCATCCATCTCATCATTGAAAAGAATTCCAGTTACATTGGAGCGAACCTTAGATCCGAAGCTGAAAAAGGGAGAGTTTTGAAACAAAAGTATGTATATTTACAGCATCATGGGCAAATACATTGTTGACTACATTATAGTTTCTATGAACATTAGATAACTAGTGTCTGCCATTGTGTAGGTAGGAGTAGAAATAATACTGATCTTTCCATTTCCCCTACACCCCTCATCTCTTACTATTGATTGATAGTGCTGGTGGCAGCCACAGCACTTCCGTCCTCCGATACAACCGATATGTGTGCTGTTCCATGAGTATCTGGAACGTAGAATATAGGTTCATAGTATTCCGCTGGGTGAGTAGTATTACTTGAGATTTTGTTCCTCATTTCCTCAGCAAAGTTTTCTGAAGTGATGTTTCTCATTACCTGCAAAGCGAAATGACAAATGACAACTTAATGGCATTTATAATGAATTTTTACCATCAACTACAAGTACAGACGGACCCCTACTTAAGAACACCCGACTTACATACAACCCCTAGTTACAAACGGACCTCTGTATTTTGTTAATTTACTGTACTTAAGCCCTAGGCTACAATAAACAGCTATAACAGTTCTTATGACAACCCAACATTTTTAAAAATCCAATTGTCACAGAGACCAAAAAATATTTGGCTCAGGTTACAATTATAAAATATACAGTTCCGACTTACATACAAATTCAACTTATAAACAAACCTACAGAACCTATCCTGTACGTAACCTGTATTGCTGTTCTGCTCAAGTAATGAAGGTCTCATGTATATGACAAAGTGAACTCAGTGGAGCTTTTATATGCAATAGTACTTTTGTAGTCAAGATGTAAGATATAAATAGGACATTTTCCTATTAAGTAAGATGCTGATGTCTGCACACACTGGTCTGGTCTGCTTTGAGAGTAATGTTCCTCCTGAATAAATAATGGTGACTACTTAAAAAATAGTATATGTGTGTGTATATGTGATGAGTATATTCTCTATTTGTGTTTGTATATGTGATGTTTAGGCAATATGTGTGTGTGTATATGTGCTGTGTGTGTCTGTATAGGATGTTGCATGTGTGTGTATTTTCTGTATATATGTGTGTGCATATGTAATGTGTATATAGTATTTGTGTGTATTTGATGTGTAAACACTGTAGGTATAAGTGTATATATCTGCATAAATGTGTGTGTGTGAGTGCATAAATGTACATGTGTATGTGAGTAACATTGTATAAATGTGTATAAGTGAAGAACTGGATGTCTATGTATACAATATAAATGGTGCATACAGTAATGCATGTTTTTGTATTCTCACATGTGTGGGTATACAAATCTATGTATATTTTTTTAAAGAGGGAATGGGGCCCCATTTAGACGGCTGCTATGGGGCCCAGCCTCTCCTAGCAACACTCCTTATTCATTCTTTATGTAAGGCTGCTTTCAGACATTGGGTGCGGTGGAGAGAAGGAGAGGTGAGCACTGCTCAATCCTGCTCTCTCCATAGAAAATAATGCCGCACGGCCGTTCTTACAGCCAAAGATAGAGCATCTTTTTTGTGTCCACGGCTGGAAACGGTGAGCACTCGTTGTGCTCACCGTACCGAGCCCAGGCCCCATAGACAAGTAGACACCATATATATGCCCCTCCTATGTGTGTGAATGCAGCCTCAAGCAAACCTTTTAGCACCACCAGGGTGGTGGACCTGAGAAGAAGCTAAAGGAGCAGAGTTAGTAGAAGAGCTACCTCTGTTATGTTTGAAAACTTTGGATCTCCTAGTAAAGTTCTTTTAGCATAGGCAAATCGGAAAGCTTCTACTATGCGGTGGTACGTCAGTCCAATGGACTCAGGCTTTATACTCTGCGCAGAAAAACCATAACCTGGCACAAGACATGAGTGGATAACATGAGAACCATTGAACAACAAATACACATAATAAAACCAGTCACCGAAGAGTCTTTTACCTTTCAGAATATTAAGGATAAGTCCAAGAACAGGACCACTCAGGGGTGCAGTAGGGCTTATCATAGTGTAGTCTCCAATTTGAAATCTAAGAGGTTCCTCATTGATATCAACTTTATAATTTCTTAGATCTTCCTCTGTAATAATTCCACCTGCAGGCCAATTGAAACAAAGTAAAGGGCATACCTTTATAAGTATGACTATTCAAGTTCAAGTGTTTCCTTACCTGCTTGTTGGATGTCCTTCACAATCTGGGTGGCGAGTGCACCAGTGTAGAAAGATTCAGGATCATCAGCCAAGGTTTGCAGTGTCTGTGCTAATTTAGGCAATTTCACAATATCTCCTTGTTGCAAGGCCTTGCCCTCTGCATTACAGAACACCTCACTGTAAACATACCAAAAAAAGATTCATGCCAGAGCCAAACAAAACGGAGGGTCTTCTGGTTCTCCCATACACCGTTTCTATAGGGAGAGTATTAACAGATCCAAAATGCTGCATGCAGCATTTTTTGATCCACGTTCTACATACATCCAGTGCTATACAGTTCTGTTCTACACAACTGATGTAGTTTTGTACAAAACCAATCTCATAGAAAGCTTTGGAATCAGTTCCTCCACATTGGAGAGCTTGTACCCTATGTGAACAAACCATAAAAGTAAACACATAATTACAAATCGGTCCAATTGGCATATTCATCTACTTAGAAAATTTAAAAAGACAATAAACTGTCCATATGGTGGAACCACAGCCATGGCCACACAGAGACACCATTCAGTGCACTGTAGTTAGAATCCTCAAAAATTACATCACTCTCCTCTGTAGTCTCTGAGTTCTTTATGAAGTTTGTAACTTTTAAATGGAACACTTGTAAGAACAGCGGGAGAAGATGGGAACATTAAAATCTTTATTTAGGAATGCCTTATCGTGCCACCACTAAGAGAATTATCCCTGCACCTCCCCAGTTATCACCCAGGTATCACCTCTATGCAGGGATCTGGTCTTTGCTGCAAAGAGATTGCAAGCAGTGTGGATAGCAGCTGGCCCAGTGGCACAGAAACAGTGGTGCTTGTATAAAGAGGGAACAGGATAGAGAAAGGCCAGGGCAGTCCGATATTAGGGCAGGCAGCATACGAGTAATGTCATGCTGCAGGAAGAGGGTTGAGGCAGGCAATGAGTTGTCTGCATAAGGCAGGGATGCAATAGGTCATTTGGAGGGAGAATGAAACTCTATACTTGTCGCTGCTGTTTGCTCTGGTCTAATGAAAGAGAAAACTCAAGGATACCCTTTCTACAATTCAAAACATTTATTTAGCAATAAATGGACCAATGGAAAATATCATGGGTTTTCTTACCAAAGGGACTTGTCTTGTTCAATAAATGTCTTGGCTGAAGTAAGACCCTGAGACAAACCCAGGCCAACAGGAAATCCGTCACGGGCTAACTTAATGCTTGGTTCAAATAGACGTTTCCATGGTAAACTGCCATGCCGTTGGTGTGCTATGTGGTATCCACGAATCTCCCCTGGTACTGCTATGGACAAGCCACCTGTAATAGATGTTAGAATCCATGGAAAGTAAATAGTAGGAGGTGAAATCCATACAAGAAAAAGAATTATAAATTATGTGTTATCATGCAAGTTTAGCCCAAAAAAAAAAAAATTCAAAATTGCACATGATTTTTTTTAACCCCTGTAAAAAATTAAAGGGTTAACCCCATAATTTATGGGATTTTACTATTATTTTTTATGAAAACGTTCAAAGCCCCATAACATCCTACAAAAATTAGAGAATCCACTAAAAACCATGTCAACATAAAGCAGACATTTGGAAAACGTTAGCTATCTAGTTTTTTGCTGTTGTGACTATGTGTCAAAAAAGTAGAACATTTTGAATTTTGAAAATTGAGAATTTTTTCAAATTTTCACCAAATATTTTTTTTCTATAAATAAACGCAAAACATAATAACATGAAGTACAGAGTGTCACAAGAACACAATTCCAAAAATCACCTGGATGATTAAAGCGTTCTGAAGTTATAACCATTTATAGTAACACATTTCAGATTTAAAAAAAAAAAAAAAAAAAAGGGCCATCTCAGGAAGGTGAAAGGTGGCTTTAGTGGCAAAGGGGTTAATATCTATAATATTTATTATGTTTCCTTTGAAGCAATTAGAATACATAATGCATAACAGATATTTACATTCCGAATCATAACTGTAGCAAAATTACAGTTTTGAAGTAGCCAAAATATTTTTTTTTGTTTGGGGCACCGCAACATGAGGAACTGTATTTTGCGGTCATGACATTAGAAAGGTTGAGAGACACTGATCTAGGGGATGGGGGGGTGTCAAAATATTGACCTTGTAAAACAGCTGGTGCCCAAGTGCCTCTCGGCTTCCCCAGCTTTTAATTTAATATGTACACCTCCCGCAGCATGCCTCCTCCTCCCGGCCGGGGTATTAGGATCCGGCCTGTGAGGTCAGAGCCAGAGCATGGGTAGTGGTTAGCGGTGTAACTAAGTGAGGCAGGGCCTCATAGCAGACATTCCCGCTTAAAAATATATATATTACACACATATCACATATACACACACATATACACCATATATACTGTACATCACATATATGTTATACACATATTATGCTTTACAGTGTGCAGCATAGTATGTATAGAATGGTGCACACTTTAATTATTTAGTGTCAGGTTGGGTGATGGGGCCCGCTGACACTGCGGGCCCCATAGCGGCTGCTATGGCTGCTACTGCTGTAGTTACGCCCCTGGTAGTGGTGTTCTCTCCTAGTTCCACGGCCAGGAGGAGGAGGAGGTTTGCAACTGGGGGCGTCCATAAATTAATAATGCATTTAAGATTTTGTTATTATAGATGCCAGAAAACTTGTAAAAAGTCTCCCCATTCCGTAGACAGAACAAGAAGCCTAATTAGGACACTCTAACACCAGTAATCTGGTAATAGATGACCTTTAAGTCATAAATCATTTTTACTGCTGATTTTGCTTCAGTATTTAGAAGCAAAACCAAGATTTTGGTAGCAGAAAAAAGGGAAATGAAATGATTTGGGGCCAGTTAACGTCTCATGTATTTTATTCTCTTTTTTTTGCATCAGTTATTGTGCATCAAATCGAGGAGTGATGACTACACAGAGGTAAGCTAATAGGAAGATTCCCACCAGTTCTATGGGGGAGATTTTCTACCATAGAAGCAGTGAAACAATCGCAAATTCTTGCGCAGAGCAATAGGAATAGTATGATGCATTTCCCCCTTATATGTGTACATCAACTCCTGGTTTTGGCTCACAATGAAAATTGCAGAGCAGGAGGATTTGGATAGAGAGGATGAAGGTGCTGTTACAGGATGCAGTTTCTTGTTTTTTAGTGTACATAAAAGTTGCTGATGACATGTTTCGGCTTAACACCTAAGCCTTCTTCAGGTAATTAAAAGTCATTGGTGCACATTTACTAAGAACAGTGAAAACTACACGATGTGCAGTTTGCCTGTGGATGGTGCAGAGTGCGCCTGATTTTCAGGCTTACTGGTGGCCATTCTGCATGAATCTAGCATCCTCTTTACTAGCCCAAAAGAGTGCACCACTTTTTTTTAGTGCACCTTTAACATGGGGCATACTACCTTTCTGTTGGACTTTGCATGATAAATCTGGCGCAAGGCTCGACTGAGCACCATAATGCCCCCTACAGTGCAGAAATTTGTGTCACGTGAAGCATAGTGTAGCTGTGCCATGAAACAGTCGAATGCGACACTTCTTAAATTCTTGAACAAGCAGTTTACACCTGAACTTGCAAAAGAACGGGCAAAGTCAGACAGAAAACAGGCGCATGACCCTTAGTGAATGTGCCCCAATGTACTTTTTTAAGCTGAAATTCCTACGCTGAAACAAGTGGTGAGCAACTTGCTATGTACAGAAATAAACTTCATCCTGCACCCTCATTTCCTATCCTAAACTTCACCCAGATCCTATTGCTCTCTACATTCTGCATTGGGAATCCATGCTGACGTGGACGTCTGACTCATGGGACCTTTGCACAATGGCAGCACTACTTTTACTATACAATCGTTATCATTCAAAAAAGATGAGCACTTTTTCAAGCATTGTTCACATTGCTCCAAATTATTTTCCATCCCTTGTTTCTGTGCTTTCTCTGTTTACATCATGAACCCCTGCTGATTTTCTTGAGTTTATCTGCCCCCACAATGAGCTTCTGACCCAAAATCCCAAATTTATTTTTATAACAGCATCCAGACTCCTCTATCATTCCAGATATTACTGGGATGCCTCCACTCTGAGTCAGTGCTGTGGCTGCCCATCACCTTCAGAAGTCAAACTAATCTCCCTCATCCACAAAGCTCTGCACAGTGCTTTACCTCCCTACTTTTCCTCCCTCATCTCAGTCTATGACCCAACCAGTGTTTTTAAACTTCCAGTGATCTAAGATTATTATTACTACTTTTCATTCTTTTCTCTTTTATGGCTCTTCCCGCTCCTTTCAGGGTGGGAAAAAACATGTTTTTTTGGGCTTTCCTAGCCTAATAATACTATGCTTTGGCCATCCCAGTACCCGTCTAGCCACTTTGTACGATCTGCCTACTTACATAAAAAATAAAAATCCCAAACATAGGAGCATACAGAACAAACTGAAACATTTCCAACAGGTTTACTCAAAAATATCCAACTTTTTGACGACAGAGAGCGGATTACCTCTTTGTGATAACTCAGTGCTGTTTCCAAACATTCCCTCTGTAGCATTTATTGGGGCAGTTTCACGAGCATTAATCACTTCAGCCTTTCCTGCAAGGAATAAAATCATTGTTATAACTGAGACCTTCTTTTTTAAAATATAATACATATGGACAATAGCGCGACTGAGTTCCAGCGCTTTCAATATTAGACTTTTTAGAGACATACAGGTCCAACTGATAATGAATGGTTATTCCCACTTGTCAATCAAATACAGATTTCAATTTAGAAAGACAGAGGACTTACAAAAAGTACAGAAATAAGCATCTCACACAACTTCAGTTGTTAGGAGACCTCACACAGTGGTGCGATAGAGAAATATACAGCAGGGGAACAGCGCCAATGCCAGTGGCCAGGGCCTTGCTTTCATGTTACTTCTAATTCTCCTTGACTCTTTGTAGAATTGCATTGACTATCATAGAGTTATGTCAGATACTGTTATATGCAAGGTCCATGTGTTTAAACTTGTACTTTATGTTCTGCCCTATGGCTTTTATAGACCACATCAAAACTTGTTTAAATGAGAACTGTTTCTTCAAAGTATACAGTAAAAACATGTCATTAGATACATACACTGATATTTAGATAAAAACATTAATAATCCTAGAGGGAAATTAATCTTGTCACACCAAAAGCATATATGTACAGAAATTTACCAACAAAGAATATATATACAAAGACATATACAATTACAATATAAATCAACGCACATTCCTGCTTAAGATTTCATTAATCATATAAAATCATGTGCCTGATTGAACAAAGTTATAGCTGATGGTAATAATGATTGTCTACATATCTCGTTTCTTATTCTAGGAAGAGGATACCTTCCACAAAAGCCATTTTGTTGTCCAGTGGTACAATAATTTCAAGCTAATTCAAAACTGACTAGCCCACACCAAAGATCTTGTGGTTGGGTCTTGGGGGGCTTTGGGGTGATGGGTTGCTGTGGGTGGGGGGGCACTGGAACACCAAGGAGGGTGTGTGCAGTTGTAGTGTTTATGTGATTGTATGTCTGTAGTTGTTAATGCCCTGAAGGAAAGCAATAAGCGAGAAAGATAAGGCGTTTAAGGTGATAAAACGTGAAGGTAGCTATGAGGTATTACAGGACTATAGAGAGAAAAATAAATCCTGTAAAAAGCAGATGAAGGCCACAAAAATAGAGACAGAGAAGTATTGCCAGGAAGAGCAAAAATAATCCCAAATTATTTTTCAAGTATATAAATGATAAGAAACTAAAAACAGAGAGTGTGGGCCCTCTTAGGAATAACATGGGGGTCATGGTGGAAAGAGATGAGGAAAGGGCTAATCTACTGAATGTCCCCTTCTCGACTGTCTTTACCCAGGAAAAATCACCTGGTGGAAGACACGATGAGGAATAATGTAAATTCTCTGTGGAATGTTAATACTTTAACCCACAGAGGTATGGCGCCGCCTCACAACCATTAAGATAGATAAATTACCGGAGCCAAATGGTATACACCCCCGGGTTATTTTTAATATTTGAAGATTCACTGAGGACTGGTTGTGTTCCACAGGACTGGCGCATAGCAAATGTGGTACAAATATACCAAAAAGGATCAAAAAGCGATCCTGGAAACTACAGACCTGTGAGTCTAACTTCTGTGGTGGGGAAAATATTTGAGGGGTTTGTTATAGATGCTATCCTGGAGTATCTCACTGTACATAACCTTATAACCCAGCGTCAGCATGGGTTTATGAGAGATTGGTCCTGTCAGACTAATCTGATTGGCTTCTATGAAGAGGTAAGTTCCAGACTGGATCTGGGGGACCCTGTGGATGTTGTATATCTGGACTTTTCTAAGGCATTTGACACCGTGCCACATAACAGGTTGGTATATAAATTGAGACTGCTGGGAATAGGGGAAAATCTGTGTATTTGGGTAAGCAATTGGCAATAGAACAGAGGGTCGTCATTAATGGCACATTCTCAGATTGGGTTGACGTTACCAGTGGAGTGCCACAGGGGTCAGTATTGGGGCCACTTCTTTTTAATATTTTTATTAATGACCTTGTAGTGAGTTTACACAGTCAAGTTTCAATATTTGCCGATGATACTAAGCTGTGTAAAGTAATAAATACTGAGGTCGATAGTTTAGCATCACAGAGGGATTTGTGGAAGCTTGAGGAGTGGGCAGAGAAATGGTTTTACTTGGTAAAACTGGAGCTGAAAAGGACTTGGGGGGTATTGGTAGATGGTAAACTTAATTTTAGTGACCAGAGCCAGGCGGCTGCTGCTAAAGCAAATAAAATATTGGGATGTATCAAGAAAGGAATAGATTCTCATGATAAAGACATAGTTCTGCCCTTATACAAATCCCTGGTCAGACCACACATGGAATATTGTGTACAGTTTTGGGCACCAGCGTATAAAAAGGATATAGTAGAGCTGGAACGGGTGCAGAGGAGAGCAACCAAGATTATTAAGGGAATGGGGGGATTACAATACAATGACACATTACAAAATTTGGAATTATTAAGTTTAGAAAAAAGATGACTGAGGGGAGACCTCATTACAATGTACAAATACCTGAACGGACAGTACAAGGATCTCTCCAAAGATCTTTTTATACCTAGGCCTGTGATCAGGACAAGGGGGCATCCTCTACGCCTAGAAGAGAGGCGATTCTACCATCACCATAGACAAAGGTTCTTTACTGTAAGAGCAGTGAGACTGTGGAACTCTCTGCCGCAGGAGGTTGTTATGGCGGACTCTATGTACATGTTCAAGAGAGGCCTGGATGCCTTTCTGGAGAGCAAAAATATCACGGGTTATGGGGATAAAACATTTATGTAATTCTTAAAGGTTGGACTTGATGGACTTGCGTCTTTTTCCAGCCTTATATACTATGATACTAATCATAGACATTCATAGTATCATAGTAAGAGGATTTTTTCATAGCTTGCTTGTACAGATCAACTTCAAGGTATCCCGCAAAAAAGCCTGGCTAAACCTTTCTTCTATAAATGGCTTGTATTTACTTTCCAAAGGAGCTTGCTGTCAATATACAGGTGCATCTCAATAAATTAGAATATCAGCAAGTAGTTATTTTTTGTCAGTAATTTAATTTAACAAGTGAAACTCGTATATTATGTAAAGTCATTACAAGCAGAGTGAGCTTTTTCAAGTTCTTTATTTATATTAATGTTGAGGATTATGGCTTACAACTATAGAAAACCCAAAAGTCAACTCAAAAAATTCGAATATTAGATAAGACCAACTGTAAAAAAAATTTTAGACACAAAAATATTGCCCAATTGAAAAGTATGTAGAGTAAATGCACTCGATACTTGGTCGCGGCTCCTGAAAGGGTGTATTCACTGAATAAATAGGAGGACATAAGGGGGGAGGAGAACATAAGGGGGTTCACTGAATAAACAGAGGGGCCTACTGAATGAAGGGGAGGCATTGGGGGGGCTCACTGAATGAAGTAGGGACATTAGGGGGGGATCAATGAATGAAGAGGTGAACATAGGGGAGGCTCACTGGATGAAGGGGGGACAATAGAGGGGTTCCATGAATGGATGGGAGGACATGTGGGGGTGGGGGGCTCACTAAATGAAGACGAGAACATGAGAGGGTCTGGGAGCATGAGTATAGGAGTTTGTGTAAGGCTTGGGGGAAATATGGGGGACTGTGTAAGGAGAGGAGGGGGGATGGGAGGCTGTGCAAGGAGAGGGGGAAACATAAAGGGAAACATGAGGGGAAAATGTAGCAGATATGAAGTTGAATATAAACATATTACATTCTTTGAATTAACCAAGAAACAGGCACATTTCATATTTTCCAGAAATGTCACTACACTTTTTGGATGTTAGATATTGGGGCTCATTTACTTAGGATCTGCGGTCTACATAAACGTCGGATATTCTAACGATTACCGTTTGGCACTGCATTTAAAAGGGGACTGTGGTGCACGCGATCGGATTTTGGTGCAAACGCACCTGCGTTCATGCAACACAATTCGGGCCGTTGGACCATCCGACGGATTCGGACTGAGCGCGGGATTTAACATTTGAATTTGTGTCGCAAGGCATGCACTTACATGTACCGGGAAGAAGATAGTGAACTCTAGCGGACCTGACACAAGCAGGAAATTGGGCTCAAGATCTTAGTGACTCGCGCTGGAGTCCATGATCATTGGACAACGCACGGCATCACGCAAGGGACGGGTAAGTAAATATGCCCCATTGTCTGGCTAACATTGTCTTCTTTCCTGACTCACGTGAATGGCAAAAACAGTTGCCTACTAACAAGATGCAATGACATAGAAACAGCAGGGTCTACATTTGGAAGTCTATTCCTTTTGGGAGAGGGTTTTTGGTTTGGTCTACATTATCCTGCATCATCTCACTAGGCTTCTTCAAAATCAGAGATGAATGTAGGGGGAACTTCCTTATTACATATTTCTTCCTGAATATTTAGTCATCATTTTCACAAGTGATTATCACCGGGAGATAATGCAGTAAATATCATGTTATTTTCTTATTACTGTAAATTCCAAAATCCAAACCAGCAGCAAGACGGCAATCGTGCTGCTGTAAGACCTACAGATGCAACTGACAGCTGTAACATAAATCTTAGAATATGGATGCATTATGCCTGCCTGAAGCCTTTGGCTTATTATTTGGAATTGAAAACCAGGGCATCTAAAGTGTGTTTTGCTAGACCTAGTAATAATGATGTTACATTGGGAAGTTGCTTTCCAAAAACAAAATAAGTACTCAGTGTTACAACAAGTAACATACAGCAGAGGTGGTTGATCTGGAGAATTACCTCAGTGATGTCACATTGCCAACTGGCTGGTGAGAGAAATGTAAATCATGGCTTTCTTGTCTGTACTTGAATTTGTAGGAATCCAAACTGTAGGTTGTTGTTTACACAGTGAAACAGATGGCCCAAAGCAGAGAGGATTCATGCCAGGTCAATAAAAACGTCCAGACAGTACTTCTGCTATTCATGTAATAGCAGACTAAGGACAAATAGTTTAGAGAACCATAAAGTTACATTTAAAAGTACAAACTATTAATCTATTAATCTGATTAATCTGTCATGCTCTTCTTCCTCTATAACAGTGGTGGCGAACCTATGGCACGGGTGCCAGGGGTGGCACTCAGAGACCTCCCTGTGGGCACTCAGGCTGTTTCCCAGGCACAGAGTTTGCCAGACATGGCAAACTGCAGTCTCAGACAGTCTGCGTTATTGTAAAGAGGTCCATCTTGGGCTGCCTGGGACTGTAGGGATAGTGAGAAGGTGTGATTAGGATTGGTTTAGAGCTACTAGAGAACTTGCTCCAGGCCCCCACGATGATTCTTGTTCAGGGGGCCCTACCGTCTTTGAACAGTATTAGGCCACTCAGGCAGTTATGTTACTGCCATGTTGACACTTTTGGAAAAGTTAGTAGGTTTTGGGTCACATTTTGGGCACTTGATCTCGAAAAGGTTCGCCATCACTGCTCTATAACATACTTTCTACAGATTGGACTGCATTGGCCACCCTAAAAGTAATGATAGGCTGACAGAGATAACTCTAATTCTGGGTGTTTAACCTCTTATGAATATGGACACTCACAGCCACTTCCTCTGTGTTCTTTGGGGATTGAAGTGACATGATCTGTAGCTGTGAACATGACATCTAGACAGGTGACTGTTGCATCCGTTTTGAAACATTTAGGACAGTTTTGGAAAATATATGAGTCTCAAGCTCACCCATTTTGCCTGCGATACTTCTGGCATTTGTAAACATACACTTTAATTATTCACAGTAAGCTGAATGCAAGCTGAAGTCTAAGATAGGTAGCTGGACAGTGAGTGAAGCAAATGCTAACTTGCTGCTTGTTCTTAACTGCACTGCCCAAATTAATTATGCAAAACTTTGCACAAACTAGATGTTGAAAATTGCAGAATAATGAAAAATGTCACCAGAGCGCACCTCTAAATCCCCATAATGGCTGTTTAAAGCAAATATTGTAGGGTGTATTGGAAGCTGTCTTTCCCAATACTCACCTGTTTTTGAATCATATACAGTAAAGATCACACCTCCTCCAATTCCCATACTGTGAGCATTCAGAAGACCATCACAAATGAGAGCAGCAATAGCAGCATCCATCGCCGAGCCACCTTCTTTCAGAATATCCCTGTCATAATTACAGATATTAAATTATTTGTGTTATATAGAGTAGAACTATATAAAATAAAGTTTTAAAGGTACATATATTACGTCTACTCTCCAATTAATACATTTTTTCTGGCTCTTTGGTGATTTGCGCCATAAAACCTTTGCAGAAAAACATGCTGCATGAATGGGTCATTGGTTGCTTTCAATAGATATAGAGAGCGAGAAGTTGTGTAAGAGGTCAAAGCTGAACTATGTCCTTGTAACAATACTTGCATACTGTAGATTTTAAAAAGGTGGAGATAATGGGGGTCATTTACTAAGGGCCCGATTCGCGGTTTCCCGACGTGTTATCCGAATATTTCCGATTTGCGCCGATTTCCCCTGTATTGCCCCGGGATTTTGGCGCACGCGTTCGGATTGTGCCGCATCGGCGCCGGCATGCACGCAACGGAAATCGGGGGGCGTGGACAAGCGGAAAACCGACGGATTCGGAAAAACCGCCGCATTTAAAAAAAGAAATGTGTCGCTTGGGACGCGCTTACCTTCACTTGGTCCGGCCCGGTGAACTCGAGTGCGTTCAGATGCTTTTCAGCGCAGCAGCGCCACCTGGTGGACGGCGGAGGAACTACCTTGATGAATCCCGGCCGGACCCGAATCCAGCGCAGAGAACGCGCCGCTGGATCGCGAACGGACCGGGTAAGTAAATCTGCCCCAATGTATGTGAATTTGTACCATAGTTTCACATGGAATAAATTAAACCAGCTGATGTTTTAGTCTTTTAACTTCGAAGAAGTCCAAGAAATGTTGGACTTATGATATGTGACTTTTATGGTTACTGTACATGTAGATCTAACAGATTACATATTTGTAGTAAGTATATGAGGATGTTTGGGATCACTGCAAATAGCCAGGAAAAATATTGTATATGCAAGAACATACCATTATTTTATTAATATTTGTTGTGGAACATTGTTTCTCAATATGCCTATCCATGGTCCAAATCATATATTTTTATCACTTTATTACATTTCTTAGGTTCAGTCTAGCCATGATATGGCTTACAGTGACCTCAATAAATTCTCTTATAAGTGCTCTTTTACGCCATGAAGTTGCATCACATACAGATCAAACGTTGGGTTAATTATACAGTACAGAGACCGTAGTCCAGTTCCTTCACAACTATCATGTATAACTTTATGCCTGCAACACTGAATGAATTTTGCCAAGGGGACTTACCTTCCAATCTCAGAGCATTTCCCAGCATCTGTAGCTACAGCTGCTCTTGCATAGATATGTGAATTAGTTGCAGTGCGTAGTCCAAAGAATAATCCCAAAAACAGAGCAAGTGCTACCACTATGGTAGTCAGAATTCCTATTATCACTATCCGTTTCTGCATGGCACTATGGTTAAAGGAAGATATGAGAAATAATATAGGGTCAGTATTCTATACAGATTCTCTTAACATGCAATATTACTACTTGATCTGATGTTATAAAACCAATAGTGTCTGCAGTGTGTTTGACTGAAGTATAACAGCACACCAACCTCTTTCAATTTCATACATTACCCACTTTAGGTTCAGGTATTATTCCATAAATAATGTTATAAATAAAGGTAGACCATATTTGTTTATTTTACTATGAATAAGAAGGAGATGTACAGTTACCCTGGGCCTGCCTTGTGTCCTGCTGAAAGAAGAAGCTGCTTGTACTTGGCAATACATCATGCTGCCAGCATTCTCCTGGCTTTTCCAATTGACTCTCATGGTGCCAGAGCTGCCATTGTAATGTTGCATCAGAAGAGGCCCACAGACAGGGCACAGCAAGTAATCTCACAACAGGCCTGATATCCGGGTAGTATAAAACTGTAGTCAAAGGTTTTCTGTTAAATAAGTTAAAACACTAACAGAAAACCTCTCTACTGAAAAAAACCCTGAACCCATAAATCTTGCTGGGTTTCTGCTGGAAATAAAGAGCAGCCATAAAAACCAAAGATCAAAAAAAGAATGTTAGAGATGTCCATCACACAGATAATGTAGACATTAAAACAGGCACATAGAATTTCCCTCTCGGGCACAAACATAAATCAACTAAAATTACATAGCAGGCAAGGAAACAGGCAATACCTTTTTGAGGCTAACTGAGCTTTTGAGAATACTAGTTCTCTTCGTCAGACATGATGTTCATAACATGTTCATAACATCATGTCAGACGAAGAGAACTAGTATACTCAGAAGCTCACCATTAAATATATTCAGTTAACCTCAAAAAGGTATCGCCTGATTTCTTCACTCTTCTTCTGCTCTCCATGGCTAACACGGTACAAATCTACACTAATAGCAGGCAGGGCAAAGCCAACTCTGTATATCTGTCACAGTACAAGGATAGTGGCGCTTGGCCCCAGGGTAGATGCAGCACATTTCCATCCTACAATGTTCATATGTTTATTGCTCTTGAGGAGGTACACTTCAATGGCATCTTATTCTCATACAGAGGACTAGAACTATACAATAATGTGATCACTCTAACCTACAACAAAACCAATGTCAATATACGTAAAAGGGTTCTAGAGTTGCAGCAAATAAATGTTATTGTTTCTATGATACAATTTCCCAATATCCTTCTTTATCAATTACTCATGGTTTCCAAGATCTCTACTTTCGTTCATTAACCTCTTAAAGACCAGCCCATTTTTCATTTTTGTGTTTTCATTTTTCACTCCCCACCTACAAAAATCTATAACTTTTTTTATTCTTCCATGCAAAGAGCTCTGTGGGGGCTTGTTTTCTGCGTAACAAATTGCACTTCATAGTGATGGTATTTAATATTCCATGTCATGTACTGGGAAGCGGGAAATTCCAAATTAAATAGGTGAAAAAATGCATTTGAGCCATCTTCTTGTGGGCTTGGATTTTACGCCTTTTACTGTGCGCCTCAAATGACATGTCTTCTTTATTCTTCGGTATGATTACGGGGATACCTAATTTATATAGGTTTTATAATATTTGCATACATTTACAAAAATTAAAGCCTGTGCAAAAAAAAAAGAAAAAATTCTCTATTTTGCCATGTTCTGGCACTAGTAACTTTTTAATACTTTTGGTACGGAGCTGTGGGTTGTGTCACCATTTTGTATGGTCTTATGGACTGTATGGCCTTATGATCACTTTTTATAGAATATTTATATGTTTCAAAATGCCATTTACGTTACGTTACACCTGGATTAATTGTTATTTTATTTTGATAGATTGGACATTTTGGGACGCGGCAATACCTAACATGTTTATGATTTTGAGTGAGGAGGGTAAATTTTTATTTATTTATTTTTTAATTGTATTTTATGTTTTACTATTCATTCAGACCCCCTAGGGTACATTATTCTTAGGCTATTGGTGAATTTTTAGGGCACATCTTATTAAAGTTAAGCAAAAGAGGCGGGCACAACCAAAGTACAAATTGTCAATGTATCCAAAAACGGCATATTAAAACAATAAGAAACAGATGGATGCGTATGAACAGACCCAAATATGTGTAAAAAAATCTATAACTTTATTTGTAATCACCTATGAACAACAGGGCATACACAAAAACCATAAAACACACCTAAAATCGCTGGGCAAAATTCGCTGAGCAAAGCCCCTAAATCCCTCCTGTGGAATGCACGCCAAAGCAGACAATCTTTTATATATACTAAAATGAAACCTAAAAGCGGCATTACCATCTGATGTTCCCGTAGGAGTGAGTATAAATTTAAAGAGAAAGGTCCAACAAGGAGTAGGGCGAAGTACAATATGCAGCAAACGCTCACCAGCTATGGAGAGGGCTCAGCACGTGATCCCTCTCCAATCTCCCACAGCCGACATCACGCATCGTTAAAGGGGTTTTCTGAGCGAACAAAAGTTAGGTCTTATCCACAGGATAGGGCCTAACTTGCTGATCAGTGCGGGTCTCAGTATGGAGACCCCCACAGATCGTGAAAATGAGTGGTCCGTCGGACCACTCATTGCTCCGTCAGACTAATGGAGCAGACGGCTCAGCACTGAGACCCAAACTGATCAGCCAGTTAGGCCCTATCCCGTGGATAAGACCTAACATTTGTTCATGGGAAAACCCCTTTAAGGATGTCAGCCTTAATTCCCCCTGCTCTTGTAGAGCTGGATATACTGAGAGACTCCGGCCTCTTAGTCTATCTGGAGGTGTGCTCTGCTGCCGGAATAGAATTGTGATTATATAGAGTATAGAAAATAGTCTGTGAGCAAAACAAACATAACATATATGCAACATTGAATATTGTTGTCACCCTTTTTATGAATTATTGATGTGGTTGATCCTGCCAGTAGTATATGCTTGTTTTAAAGATTATGCCATGTGTGTCTAAGTACTGGTTATTCTTAGGTGAAACTGTGAATGGCTCATTAAATCAGTTATGGTTCCTTGTACATACATACATACATACATACATACATACATACTTGTACATGAATCTGTTTGTGCACTGTTTTTATGTTTGCCATTTTTAAATATGTGATGAATTTATACTTTTATACATTGATTTATTTGTGTGGAAAACCTCTTTTCTTCTTTTTGGTACAATAGTCAGGGAGCTAAGAAACTATGGATTGTGAGTAGTATGGCATCTGCATATCAACAGCCTCCAAAACAATTGCAGTTCACATATGACGTCCTATAGAAGCATCCTGCTTTCTGGACAAAAGTTCATCACAGCCAGATAAAGTCCCTTCCCTCTATGTTATTTGGTTATCAACAAGCAGGAGGTGGTGGGAATATACTACTATGGAATATTGTAGCAGTTTCCATGACTAGAATATGCCACCGAGGTGACAGATTAACAGAGGTTACAGATTAAACCCATGATAATATAAGAATGATTATAAGCGATTTTACATCTAATATATGCAACATACCTCACACATCATTCAGTGATACGCATAGCCGTCTTCTCCCAACCCAAGACAGGCAGTCCTCCAGACAACCTCTTTAAAGGGTGAGTCCTAATGTGCCCTGCTAAGGTGATCCAAATCAATCAGGGTACAACACCTAGTTGGTGACTGCTTTGTGTCCAGCCAGTTGGACTAACCTAGGGACTGCTGGCTATGCTTGCTATTTACTACAGTATATGAATATAATATGTAATTTCCTTTTCCCAGTTTAGGGTTTCCATGAATACATATTCTGCATCTCCAGCATGTTGTGGTCTTCTAGCGCTCTCCTCCGTTCTCTGTCCCTTCTGTTCTTTTTCATTATTTTTCTTCTTGAAGTAGGTCTCCAAATCCTGAAATCCTCATCTTGCTCTGCTTTCCTCATAGGATATCTACTCAGATCCCCCCAAATTCCTGCAGTAACAGAATGTACTACTGAGGGTTTATGGATAGGGATTACCAAGGGTGGTCTCTTAGGGCTTGGACATACTGCTTGCACATTTCCTGGAGAGCCACATTTATAACGGGCACACAACATGGTACTACTTTTAACATACTTATCTGCTAGGGGGGTGGATTCCTCCAATGTCTGCGGTTCCCAGTCTAGCAGCCACTCCTTAACTTCTACTGGACATCTTTCCTGAAACTGCTCTTTCAAAATTAGCTGAAGGAAGTATGCAAAAGTCTCTGACCACTTTCCCTGGGTCCACTGGTCTAAATAATTAATGTTTTGTTACTAAATTCATACTGAAAGATAGGAAATGAGTCTCAAAGCTTGAGAAGATAATAGGCACGATCATTATGGGTGACCCATCTGCTCCAGGTTCTCTCCATTACTCAGTTCATTGCAGTTTGTAGGAGTCCTTTCCACAGAGAACGATGGCCGTGGAGGCAGCATCTTGTTCCTGACCAAGGTGTGGTATCAGGAAGGCAATGACCTCAGCTTTCTTCTTTCCCACAATCCCACAATTCCTGCCCAACTTTCTCAAGGTAGCCACGGTCACCTCTTCCAGCTCTGGTCTCTGCATACTTATCACCATTTCCATACCAGTGCTGCCCCCAAGTCAATCAAGAAAGGTGCTTGTTACCAGCAAAGAAAAGCACTGAGCAAGGACTTCGCATCAGACATGTCTTATGGAAGAGCGCTGCAAAATTCTCCCTAGACAAAAGTTCATCATAGACTGTTACACACATAGCCCCACCCCCATATAGAATATGGGGAATATGCTGTATATGGTTATCATCTAGCAGGGGGCAGTGGGAATTTACTACTCTGGTAGATCCCTACTGGAATGGTATAGAAGAACCAGAGGTTACACCCATGGTTTTATATTACTATTCCAAGTGATTTTATGTCTAATACATGTAACATACCCCACCATACCACAACTGCCCCAGATCCAGCAGAACAATATGAGGGAGCCAGATTATGAGATGGCTACAATGTTAGGGGGTTATAAGAGGCACAATATCATGAGAAACTGGGAGACACAGTATTAGGGGGCCACCACCAGGTTCAGCTAGGGGGCACAATATCAGAATATATGGGTGCCAAAATATGAGGCACATAATGCGAGGGGGGAAAAGGAGGGAATTATATTGTATAAGGGTGGGGCTTAGAAGTGAAAAATTATCCACAGGGAGATACGCTTTTGTCTCTTTTTCACCACTGTAAAAGTTTGGGGGGGCATGTGCCACACATATACAGTAATTCAGTGTTATGCATAAGAAATAGTTTGGGAACTCCAATAGTAACTTTATAATGTTATACCATAAATACTATAGGAAGTTTATAGGTTATTAGTTGCACTAATTGAACAGCCCCATACCACCAAAGAGTGTAACTGTACTATAACTAAAATGTATAGTAATGTAAGTATTGTAAGTCTTTGGTATCCAGTACACCAGATAACTGAGTTTCACATATTATCAATGTTTAAACATTAGAAGAACACATTAATAAACTCAGGCTTGGACAAAAATATTGATGCAAAGCATCAAAACATAAATGAAGTAAAACAACACCACAAATTGTTCCAGAGATGACTGTACCTGTTCATACAGCGCTTCATCAAACAGCTCCCCATATGCATAGTAAGCATGAGGATGGCTTGTCTCATTAATAAGATTTTAAATGAAAATACAAATATGCAAACATTTGTCAGATAAATGGCGGACTCCGCCTCACATGTGTTTTTTCACATCAGTGATTTGTCACCAAAACCATTGTGGCTTACAGATTGATTTTCTCTTCCTGGCTTCAGTGATTTTTCACTGATGTCTCACCGACCCATTCTTTTCAATATGTTGAATGGGCAGTAAGACATCACTGAAAAATCACTGAATCCAGAAAGAGAAAATAAATGTGTTTGAGTCCATAAGCCAAAATGGCTTCATTGTAAAATCACTGACGCCAGAATAAAGAGATGAACAGATCATAATATACAAAGATCAGCCTGAAAGCCACTTTAAGCCAATAATTGATATTGTTTGTGAAAGGAAAAGTTATACAATTTACATATATATTTTCTGTATTAATTCCTCACTGTTTCTACATCTCTGCTTGCTGTCCTCCTTCCATGTTTACTTCCACAGGATAGAAATCTGTCCATGGTGGGACCTTTGGATCACTTTTATTTTAGTTATATGAGTGGCAAATTATACAAAAGCAGAAATTTGGACAGTTGGAGTTTTCTTCCGCTACAACATTCACTGTACCGGATAATTTACATTATATGTTAAAAGATAGGGTATTTTGGAATTTGGAATAATTAACATACTTAATACCTTCATATTTGTGTTCTAGGTAATATAGGGGTAATCTGAATATTTGAATTTAACAAAATGAACGTCCAGCTCACCACTCCAGCTGTTGACCACCTTGGTTCACTGAGAAAATCGGAAGCCTCCACATCACACATAAGCCAAAGAATTTTAAGTTCCAGCATGTCCATCGGAAGCTAATTTAAACTTGCTCTTTATCATACAAGATATAATACAGGCACTTGGAAGCAAAGTGTCAATTGACACATATTGTCCAACAGGACTTAATTCTGATGAAGTCTTGAAGGCACAGAGATGGTGTGGAAATAAACCACATGGATTTAGTGGTTTAACCCAAGCACACTTACACACTGGTGTGTGTTCCCTGAAACAGGATCCTTTCTTCATTTAGCTGTTAATGGCTTATTAAATGAAGAACATTTCATGGGGGCACACACAACAGCATGCAAGTATGCTTGGTTTAAAACCACCAAATCCAAATGGTTGATTTCCTTTAAGGTGCTCAAGTCGGATTTAAGTGCAGCATGTAGCAGGTTAACTACCATGAACCATTCGATCAGTTAACAGCAGGTGTGTGCTGTTTAATACAGCAGACCGATGCCTTCATACACAATAATCCAAATGGCAACCTACATGTATGTTTTGTGGTCACCAAAACGGTTAATAAAGTTCAAATAGACAGAATCCTTCCAACCAAAGAACCTTAGGTATCTATCTTTTTCAAGTGATTATCTACTATTGCCATTAAAATCACTAAACATTTGTTGCTTCATTTTTGCGATATGAATACATTCTGTAAACAATAATCACACAAATACTATTTTGGAGGTAAAAATGAATTTATCCTCAAAACTCCAGGAGTGCACGCGTTAAATGTGCCTGTATGATGCACCTTGGCGTAGCTGTTAAACATGCATACAAAGCTATGACAGAAAGAATGAGTGGGTAGAAGTGCCATCTGTTCTACTAGTGCAAGCATTGACAGCTCCCCTAATCTCCCCTCTCTCTAGCTAGATTTATTCTTCAACCCCATGAAAGAAAAAAAAATATAACATACAAGTTCTTTTAAACTGAAACCGTGATCCTGCCAGATATATATATATATAATAATATCTATCAGGAGGAATTGCTGCTGTTATTTTATAGTCCTGAAGTAGGCTATGATAAATGTCCCCCATAATTTGAAAATGTGAGCTTCAGATAAAAAATCCAATTCCAACCTTTTTTACCTGGCTGTAACACTCACTAATGTTCCTTTGCATCATCTTGAGACATAAGGGTTTTAACAAGGGCGTAACTAGGAGAGGCTGGGGCCCATATCAGGTTTCTGAATTGGGCCCCCCTTCCCCCTTAAAAAATATACATATTATACACTCATATAAACACATTAATATACTTCAAGATAAATACAATATATAGATAAATACTGTATATAGATATACAGCATAAACAGTATACACACACACACACACCACATATACATATAGCATATAAACAGTACCATACACACCCATGCAGCATACACACATCAGATATTAGAACACATAAAGCAAATACACACACTGGGGGCTGCTCTGGTTGCTACCACTGTAGTTACTCCCTTGGTTTCAAAACTCTCCCATCATGTATTAAAAAAAGCCTCCACATGTCGCTCCTCAGATGGCTGTTATGGGGGTCATGATTTGGTTCTATGATTTGCGACCAGATCATGGCCCCCATAGACTTCTATGGCTCTCGGTGAGGGTTCAGTGAGCACACTGTGTGTCACTGCACCATCACTGAGGCGAGTGGCAAAATATAGGACACGTCCTATATGCTGGTAGATTTGCAGCGCAGCCGCTCATATGCCTGTGGAAGAAGGATGGGTGAAGAGTGGTCACCCCTCACACCTCCTCCTCCCGGCCCTGTGTTTGTCCAGGATTCAGTCCTGGTGAGCACCTGGCCACTCGAATGTATTAGGCTGCATGCACACTGCCGTGAGCCCGCCGCACCGTAGCACGGCGGGCACACAGCATCGCGGGGAGAGGAGGAGGTGAGCGCAGCTCACCCCCGCCCTTCTCCATAGCGATGTATGGCCATGGCGCCGTAATACGGGAAAGGTAGGACATGTCCTATCTTTTCCCGGGCTACGGAGCGGTACGGTGCCGCACGTGTGCTGCACCGTACCGCTCCCGTAGGGCGCCGCGAGCCCATAGAAGTGTATGGGGGACGTATATCGGCCGCATATATACGTCGGCCGTATATACGTCCCCCATACTGTAGTGTGAATGCAGCCTTAGGTAGTAAGACATTAGTCCAGTCCATCCACATTATAAACAAATGTTTATTGTATCCCCTTGTACAGTAACAGTGACTGTCTTTATCTACAAACCCAAATATTCCTTTGGATGGAGGCTATAATCAGGTTTTTGAAAGCTGTATAATTGAGTAGTCTTGAATATTGATTGAAAGAGACACTGGGGCAGAAATCTCTAAATGGTTGCCATCATCTTCATGACTTGTAGTGGAGTTATGGAGGAGCCAAAGAAGTCGGGGAGGTGGCAAAGGGTACCCTTCTGGGTATGTTGCATGTAGGGATAGGAATATTAAGGAGTGTATTTTTCAGAAACATTTAGGATGTGTCGTAGTAGAATATAAAATATAAAAATGTAGTAGAATAACTGCAAAATTTAGCCTGGGGGGGTAATAGCCATTTTGGAAGCATGGTGAAACTAGCTTGTTTCTGAAGCTTTTTATGCCATGATTCTGCTGCAGCTCAGGGGCAGATCTCAACCTTTGCAATGCAAAGTTTGTATTCTGCACTGTGATCTGCAGCATCATAAATCTGCAGTAGAAAGTTATTTTTCTGCAGTGAGTATGGGATTTACATAAATCCCATACGCTACCCTGCTACTTTATCAAGCTGC
The DNA here is from genome assembly GCF_040894005.1 of Engystomops pustulosus. Taxonomy (NCBI): domain Eukaryota; kingdom Metazoa; phylum Chordata; class Amphibia; order Anura; family Leptodactylidae; genus Engystomops; species Engystomops pustulosus. Next base: position 81,904,999 of record NC_092411.1, read on the forward strand.
AGATTCTACAGTATGCTATGGGAAAAAATCAAAAGATCTCTGCTTTCATGATCAGCTCTGTAGTATAGATAGGGGGCACCATTCCCTTTAACTTAGGCTAATATGTCAGTCCTAGCTATTGAAGAAATAAGTAATAACACTTAAAATGCTCCCTTCTCAGGGCCATTTTTTAAATGTTCTAAAAAAAAAATGTGCCAGTAATTGTGAAAAATACCGGTATATATTTTTTCCCTAACATTTTACTTTCCATAAAAAATTACATTTATTAAAAATTAAATCCATATTTACAGATTTAAACCCAAAACATGTAAGTGAGTGGATTTCAAACCTTTGCAGGTAGTGAGGGCATGAGTGTAACTTGAAGATGCTAGACCATAATGCAAAATCTGTACCAAGTTCCCAACTTTAACCCCTTCTGGACCAGGATGTTTCAGGTTTGTGCATTTACGTTTTTCTTTCTGGCCCTTTCACAAGCCATTTCTTTTTGATTTTCCATTTGCCAAGCTAAATGAGAGCTTGTTATCTGCAAGACAAATTGTACTTTCTAGTGCCATCATTTCAGTGGTATGTGTTGGGAAGCTGGAAAAACAATTCCAAATGTGGTTGCATAAAATGGGATTGGATTTATTTTTACGGTTTGCCGTGTGCCATTGTTCAAATAATTGTTATGTACATTTACCCTGTGTAGATTGTGTGAAAATGAGAGGAATATCGCTTTAAAGGTAAGCGCACTTGGCACTTTCTACCAGTATGTTAACAAAGCTTCTCAAGGGTTACGTCTACTAGTTGCCGTTTAGTACTCTGGAGTAGCAGAATTTTCTTTAGGTATTAAACCCATAAAGGCTCAGTAAGGCGCAGTTTAATTAATCTCCTTAAGAATAGAGAGCACTCCTGGATATAATAATAAATAATAATAATAATTCTTTATTTATATAGCGCACACAGATTACGCAGCGCTGCACAAAGCATGTTAAATCGGTCCCTGTCCCCAATGGGGATATCAGATAAAATTCACAGATTAGTGATTTACTTGAAACTACAGTGGATGTTGTATTTAGATTTTTCTATACAAGACTGGGCTAAGTGCTGTGATAAAACCATGCATTTACACATATATATTTATATTCAATTAACCCCTTAAGGACGCAGCCATTTTGTAGCTTAATGCTCAGCCCGATTTTTTGGATTCTGACATGCATCGCTTTATATGGTTACAACTTTTGAACACCGTTACTTATCTAAACAATTCTGAGATTGTTTTTTTCCCCACATGTTGCACTTCATTTTAGTGGTAAATTTTGGCTGATAAGTTTTGCGTTTATTTACCAAAAAAAAAAGAAAATATGATGAATTTTTTGAAAAATTTGCCATTTTCTAAATCATTGCATTTTCAGGCAGATAGATTTACCATCTAAATAAGTTGCTGAATAACATTTCCCATTTGTCTACTTTACATTTTCATAATTTTTTAAATGTCTGGATAATTTATTTTGATGTCATGCGGCTTACAAATTGAATATCACTTTTCCGGATTTTCAGTATTGACTATTTTGGGGATAAATACAGTTTTGAATGAAATTTTACATACTTAGCATCAAACCCCCCTATATAACCAACCCATTTTCAAATCTGCACCCATCAAGCTATCAGAAACAGCTTTTACAAAGATTGTTAACCCCTTGAGATCTTCATAGTAATTGAATCAAAATGGAGGTGAAATTTAGAATGGTCAAATTGTGCCGGTTATACGTTCATTTAGCCCTAAAATTTACACATTTCCAAACGCAGAAAGGAAGGAGCGCCTTGCAGCTGCCAGGATTTTAGTTTCCTCATTGGCCCCTTTTGTAGGCTATAAAATTTTCGCTTTTCTGTTATTGGGGTCATTTTTTGTGGGATGACATGCTTTTTCCAGTGTTACCATTTTGGGGGTAAGTATCCCCTATTGTTGAAAATTTAGGAACTTTTTTTTGAGGGCAGGAGTAGAAAAGCATCAATTCTGTACTGGATTTTTTACTTTTTTTTTTGGTGTTCACCGTATAGCATAGTGATGGCGAACCTTTTAGAGACAGAGTGCCCAAACTGCAACCAAAATCCACTTATTTACCCTGAAGTGCCAACGTGGTATTTTAAGCAGTAACTTATTGCTACCTGTTCTTCCACTTCTTTCAATTGTATGGGCCACCTGAGGCCATCAATACAGTTGAAAGTAGGAGGGCAAATTCAGACTATTATTGTAGCTTCCCTCCAGGGTCTCTCTGTACAGGAAGAATGGTGGGTCTAGCAGGATGACCTACAAAGATAATGCAGTTCTATCAACACCTTCTCACTTTTAAAGCAGTTCCAGTCAATGGAGTGTCAATGTAAAATAACGCTGAGAGCAGCATCTCTTAAGTTGCCTGGGACTGCAGAAAGATTTTATATATTTGGTCCTGTTTGGTGAACTCTGTCCTGGGGTGATGGTCTGAGTGCCGACAGAAAGGGCTCAGTGTGCCACCTCTGGCACCCGTGCCATAGGTTCGCCACCACTGGTATAGCCTAATAATCATGTTATCTTTATTCTCTGGGTCGATACGATTACGGGGATACCATACATGAATATTTTTTCTTACGTTTTACTAAATTTGTCAAATAAAACCCTAATGTGGGGAAAAATCTATCATTTTTGTATTGCTGTCTTCCAAGTGACATAACATTTTTACTTTTTTGGCTACGGAACTGGTTGATGGCTTGTTTCTTGTTGTACTTTGCACCAGTATCATGCCGGAGTACTTATCGCTTTTTATAGCATTTTTTGTGGGATTGAATAGGTAAAAATCATAATTTTTGGAGGGTTTATAACATTTTTTTTTATGGTGTTTATCGTACGGATTCAATAATTATTTACTGTTATTCTACCGCTTGTTACGGACGCGGTGATACTATATATGTGGGGTTTGTGTTATGATTTAGACTTTATTTATATGTCTCTTTATATGTTTTGGGGCTTTTTGGGCATTTTTAGTGATTTATTACTTAATTTTTTTATTGAATAACTTTTTTTTTTTACTTTTTCACTTTTTTTTACCATGGGACATGAACAAGCAATCATCTGATTGCTTGTTCATGATAATATTCTGCAATACAGAAGTATTGCAGGGTATTAGCAGTGTTAACCTATGCACTTGACGTCACAGACGCCATTTTACTGGCAGTTCTTACAGGTAACTCTGGGGTCTAGATCGGACCCCAGAGTTGCTATAACAACGACCGCGGCATTTAACGGGTTAAGCACCCGCGATCGGAGACATATTTTCCAATATGTTTTCAGATGCCAGTTCGGCTCAGATCTTGAGCTGAACCGGCATCGGCTCAACGTCCAATATATCGGACGTTGAGCGTTAAGCTGTTAAAATTGACTAAGTGATTTTCAGAGCCAAATCTGTTGCATGTTAACATATCATAAGGATTTTTAAATGTGGCACTTTGATATGGTTGTTTGTTAGGTTATTCTAGGATCAAGTTCCGGGATCTTCGGGTCAGATTTAGAAGAGGTCCATAGACACACTAGTCAGAGCTTTACCCATAATTTCCATAGAGGTAAATAGTGACTACAGCAAAAATTTAGCCTTAAAACTTTGGCATTACTAAAATTCAAAAATACTGAAAAATAATATTGCAATTGAAATAAGTAGCATAATTTAAGTTTTTTTATCAACTGTGGGGAGGCAAATTTTTTTTATTTAACTGTATTTTTAAAAGGAATAAAAGGTTTTACATAATCTCCATATAAAAGAGGACATACTCTGTGTGTTGTCTGGTTGTTACACCTGGCAGGTTTCCTGCAGATAATGCAGCGTTAAATTACCAATCTATAATAGGCATTGCAGCACAATGTTAGTTCAGTATTTTCTTATCTTGCTTACTGTGATGTATTACTACATTTTTTCCAAGAGAAGTGACAACACCTAAAGATTATACTGTGGGAATCAAAAGGTCATTTCTACTTTCATAAACTGATACCTGGCCACCTTCTCTCTAATAGCTTCATACAATTACATAACAGCTCTGTGCCAGCCAAGAACACTCACTACCCATTGTTTGCTGGCAAGAAGCAATGTCTGTGACAATTGGCAATTGTGTACTTACGATGGGAACTTTTTTCAAACTTTAAAATGCAAAACTTGCAGGAAGGGCAATAAATAAAAATATTGCCACCCATAGTGTAGGATCTGTTTTCTGATGCCTAACTTATCCTGTACTATTTCTAATAGTAAGACTTCAAGGCTTAAAGGGGTTGTACTGCCCTTCTAGGTTCATCTCTATTAGATGTTCCTTCTTTAATTTATTGAGGTCATCTAATTTTGTTGGTTATGAAAATTTGTTTTTAAAGGGCTTTTTACCTTTTTATTCTTTGTGGCACGAAGAGAAGACTAAAGATGGCTTTCGTGCTCCACAGAAAAACTTCAATTCTTAGACTACTTTAGGCATCACTCCACGATTGGCTGTGTAAAAGATATATTCCTTTACAGACGCCATTTTGGATGAAGTGGATGCCATTTTAGTCTTGTGCTGACCGCTGTACTGCCATGTCATGATTCAGCCATTTTATGTAACCTGCTTGCTTGTTTGCCTGCTTCTCCTTGACACTTGTTAGAGATGGTTGTGCTTCAGCCTGTTTTTTCCCCTTATCTTGTTTTGGTTAGCAAGAAGCTTTTGGAGCCATTCTCTGTACATTTTGTAGCTGGGATAATATAAACATACAGTCTATCTTAGAACAAGGTCTCGGAGTGCATAGTTCAACCACCTTTTGGTAGAATGTCTTAAAGAGGATGTCTTGGTATATTCATTATGGCCAATAGCATCACAGTATTCTATCACCCCTTTTCACGCCCTTATGCAGATGATTTTATGTGTTTTATATATGTGGCTGCGCATTAATAAAGTTGAGTTCTGCATTCCTGCTCTCATCCCGGTACCGGGGAGCCATGAAAGGGTTAATTTGAAAAGTCACCTTACAACATGAAGGACTGTTTTGAGTCCTAGATAAAAATCTCTTACAGCTGCATTCCAGGCAGTCAGAACACGCACTTCAGGAGAGTATGAACGGTTGTGCAGCAGAGACAGATCGGTCCGCGCATGCGCGACTGAAGGTCACCTTGTCCTTACTGGGGATATCCGTATGTCTACAAACTACTAATTTCTGTAACTAAAAAAAGAGCAGGGATCACTTAGAGCATTAAATTTCTAAATGCATGGACTTTCTTTAATATAAAATGTAGAGCACAATGTCCACGGCAATGCAACCCCCTTAAAGGAAATATTGGTGTAAGGCCCCTTCCACACTTGAGTTGCAGTTCACGTCAGAGTTTGACCATAAGGTGCAGTTACGTCATAGTGATTGCTCGGGGCTCAGCTTTTGGCGATCAACGTGGGATCCCGGCAGTATGGGAAAGCCGGGTTACCACAGTAAAAGCCAGGTTCATGACTATGAAGATCCCGGTGTTTAACCCTGTAGACGCTTGGTGACTGCATTGTCTATCCAACACGATACCAATAAAAAGAACAACTTGTCCCACAAAAAACAATCCCTAAAAAGCTCTGGAAACAAAAAAAAATAAAAATCTTATGCCCATAAATACATGATGCAAAAACAAGCAAATTTCTCACAAAATGAATTATTATTCTGCAAAACAACTATATAAAAAAAAAGCTATATAAGTGGGTATCGTCTTAATCGTGGTAACCCATAGAATAAAGATATTTTTATGGTACGGTGAACGGCTGGGAAAAGAAAGTTAAAAACCCTAGACCAGAATTATTTTTTTTTTTTTTTAACCATCAACAAGAAAGAGTAATTTTTTTAATAATTTGCTATATTTGTAGCATGAACACAGATAAAAGCCAGGAAAACAGATCTTTTCACATATAATAATATCCATGAGGGAAAAAAGTGCAGACTAGATGAAATATGAAACATGAATAACAACACACATCATGTATAGTCAATATAAGTACCATACACAAGGGTCTACCGTCCACCTCCACCACCCTGTAGCCAATTTTATATTTCAAGGGAATAGGACAATGGGAGAGCCCAGTGACCCTTTGGGGTCTCCAAAAAGGGCCCTTAAAATGAATATTGAAAATAACAACAAAAAAGGAAAAACTGAGGAAACAACCTAAGAGAAAAGGGAGAGAAGAAAGGAGCAACAAAAAGAGGGAAGGAGATGGAAGGGGGAGGTAAATTAGTGGAGGGGGGGTTGGAAGGTATCAGGATAAAGGAGGGGGAAAGCACTCTCAGTATCTTAGAGAGTTCATCTATATTCATGGTTTCCAGGTTCTTTGAAACTTGGCATATGTGCCATGCAGTGAAGAGGTAAGGTCTTCCATATGCATAATGTCATTTACCTTACTGACCCACATGACAGTTATTGGAGGGGTAGTCTTTTCCCACAGAATCGGAAGAGCCGTCATAATTAAAGACCACAGCAAAGACCGTTTGTACGCCCACATTGAGATGTCACAGTGGTGAAGGATGAGTAGAAGAGGATCCAACCTTAGAATCTTCACAGATTGAGAAAATAAGGAGTTGTAAGTCCTGCCAAAATCAGGTAAGAACCCGGGATAACCAGAATACGCTCATTCGGAAGGACCCCTTGTTTTCTCCACAACTCCAGCATAGGGTGGGTACATGTGGGGAAATAGTATGCAACCTGGTCGGGACCTGGTACCATCTGGTCAAGAGTTTATATCCTGCCTCCTGATAGCGTGGACTCACCAAGGTACTGTGGCAAAACTCAAAGATTTGTGTTTTATGTTCAGGCATCAGATGTTCAGGTCAGTTTCCCAATGTGCCAAATACAGAGGGACAGGTTATCAGGGATGGATAGGAGACACAAGTATGCAGGGGAGAGCGTGTGGCAGAGGGTCTCTGTACTGGAACAAAGGCTTTTAAAGGAATTTAGACGTCGCGTCCGAGGCTCCTCCCTACCCCACGAGCTCCACGCAGTCCTAACCTCTTGGCGCCCGTTTATCCTGGCTTGAAGATGTGAGGCACGGTGCCATGGGATGTGGAAGTTTGGAAGGACACCAATCAGTAAGAGGTGTCGAGTGTAGATGAGCGGCAGATCGCAAAACCTAATGAGCGGCAGTTTGCATATCTTATGAGAGGCTGCCTGCAAACCTGGAGGAACATCCTGGCCAAGGTAAAGACCTGGTGGCCCCAATCCATGGGAGAAAGCACCCGAGCTACACGCCACCTCTGAGCAACTCATGTGGAGATATGTGGCGATACCAACACTGAGATATGAATCGGCGTCATTGATCCGCATGGTGAGGCGCTTGTCGGTAACAAGCATCATTTGTGTTGTGTACAGAGGTGTGTAGACTTTACTAACTATCTGGGACCCTGTGTATCGGGAACGGTACAGAGGCTAACTGTAAAGACTGTCTGTAGGGGGATAATAGTAAATTCCTTGCCAGATTCTCCGTTTTTGTTGCCCCAAACAGCCTTCTAAAAGTCATTTTCAGATTGAAGTCAGTGGGCATAATGCTGTCAGGCATTAGGCAGGACGATTTACCCCTAGGACTATCAAACTGACAACTGTCTGAAAGTATGTGCGGGAGAGTAAAGTAGACAGCAATTAGTTGCATAAGGTGTAACAGATTAATTAGTGGATGAACGCTGTGCTGTTATAAAGAGACAACATATTTGTTTTTTTCTGACCTTGCGCATGGAATAGGGATTCCAAGGGTGGAAGGTGGTCCAGGTTGGTTTACTACTAACATATTTGATGTAATTTGTATTGTATACTCAGATATCATTGTAAGGGTATTGTTATATAATCCCCTCATAGACCACCTGTAACCATTGACAATTGTTAAAGTTTTAAACAGTGCTGGTGGCCAAGTAGCACCTAAAACAAATTATAGCATAGACACTAATAATTGGGCTAAACAGAGAATTAAAGGAACCACTTCCCCAAGGACAAAAATCCTTCCAAGATTGAACGTTTTTATAAATAACTTCAGACAAAGCATAAAAGACAGCTAAAGAGGTAGGATCTAGATTCACCCCTCTAGAGGTAGAAAGTGAAGATGGAGATTCCATTACTCCCCCAGGCAACCCCCCTATTTAGGAAGAAATACTGTCAGTGGTAAATAAAATCAATTCGGCTATAGAAAATATCTCACCACAACTGGGAGAAACAAGAAATTATGTATTGTTGATTAGGGACGAGCTAGCCATGATGAGGGAAAAGATGTGTGTACAAGAAGACAAAATGGGTAAACTAGATAAAGTGATTTAGAACAATAACAAAACATTGGATAAGCTCAAAGCCAAAAATAAGAAACTACAGAATAGGGTTGTAGATATAGAAGACCAGTCCAGAAGATCAAATATAAGACTAAAAGGATTTCCAGAGGGAGTGGAGGGTAAGGACAGAGTACAATTCATATAAAAATGGCTACAGGACACAGTGGGGGCAGAGTGCCTGTCCTCCCTGTTTTGTCTTGAACGGGCACATCGAGTCCCAGGTAGAAGATCTATACCAGGAGATTATCCCTGTGCTATAATATGCAAAATTTTATTATCAAGGGACCGGGACACTGTAATTCGAGAACTACGCAATAATCCGGGAGTCTCTTTCAATGGGAACAAAATATCAGCTTAGCCGGGCTACTCAAAACAAACAATGATGAAGAGAAGGGGCTTCTCCGAATTAAAAAAAACGGTTGGCTCAGACAGGCCTCAATTATTCTCTGCTCGATTAAGGGTAATATATGAGGATAAATTCTTCTTTTCTGACAATGCAAAAGTAGGAATAAGATTGGTAGAAACAAAAGGTTTATAAAGACAAGGATTTAGGGTTGGACTGGGAGGGTGTAGTGGGGACAAAGGGACTAACCAAAGTAGGAGTACCATAAGAGGATCTGGGTACATTAATGAAGGGAAGGGGTGAAAAGTTGGAAGGGAAAATGTGTTCCTTCTTTTTTTTCTTTTTTTTTTTTGAAACATGAGGGGAGATTTCTCATTAGGCAGGATTTTGTGCAGATGTCTATGTGATTGTCAGGTTTCCAACAGTCGGATTTATAGTCTGGTGTATGTGCAGTGTTAAATGCTTCTGATGTGAGCTGTGTGTGCTGTGTGTGCTCTATGCGAATAGACTGCACCAGTCGCACATATGTTTAACATCCGCTCAATTTCTGCCTTTTTGCGATGTTTTTGCTCAGGAAATTCTCAGATACTTCGAACATAAAATTAAGCTTCCCCCAGTAGTAGCAATGGACCACATACACCACCTCCTATGTGGTGTAGTTTTGCAATTAAATTTGCATTCTTTTAAAAATTCTCAGTTGATAGAATGGGGTGTTGCACACTCTGTGGTGTATTTTTTCCGCCATTGCATGACTTTAGAGTTGTGTTTTTTCCTCACTAAAAAAACCCAGCAAAAATTATGTTTGCGCAAAAATTTACAACAATTATATGCCAAGAAGCTACATAGGACTAATTATAAATCTCCCCCATGGTGTCTGTAATCACTTGGAATATTAGCGGTCTAGGAGACAAGGTTAAAATGTGTAGTATTTGACATTATACAACCTTGGCTATTGGCCATAGTATGCTTGATCGAAACCCATTTGAGTAAAGAAACGTTAGGTTAGGTTAGGAAAAAATGGTCAGCGGTTGAATACATGTATATGTGAGATATACATGTAAATTACATGGTAAATTTCAGGGAAATAAATGTATTCTGATGTTTGTGTATATCCCCCCCCCCCATTCTTTTTAACAGATTTTGAGAAGGCGATAACCTTCCTGACCCTTAGAAAGGACTGCCCAGTGTTTGTGGGCGAATGTGAATAGGATTCAGGACCCACATCAAAGTAATATCACCCCATTAGCCAAATTTTGCTAGGAAGTGGGTTGGGTAGATGTATGGAGGCGTTTATATGGAGAAAAAAATAGGGGATATTCTTGTTTCTCAAGATCACATACCGTGATGTCTAGAATTGACTTAGTGGTAGCAACTAAAAATGCTGCACAGCAGGTTGAGCAAATGAAATACACGAACACGAGTCAGTCGGATCACTCTATGATGATCATTGGGTTGAAATGTTGGGACATAGAGGACAGCGGGAGACGACCCTTTAGACTAAACCCACACTGGTTGACAATTATTACATCAAGAGATGAAAGTTTTATAAGAAGGGTGTTGGAATTTTGGAACCACAATCTCAATTCTGCAGAGATTGGAATAGTATGGGATGTTTTAAAGGGTTGCATACGGGGGTGGTGGCATAGGGAAATGAATACAATGAAGAAAACATTTAAGAAAAAGGAGGTAGAACTGAAGAGAAGAATTCAACAGATAAAACGGTTGCACATTAAACTCCAACGTTAGTTAGTAGTCAGCATTTACATGGGGCGAAAAAAGAATATGCAGAATATTTGGAACAAAAAGCACAGCAAGGGATTTTCTTTAGGGAGCAAACTTATTTCTGTGACTCAGGCAAACCGGGCAAATTACTTTCGGAAGTTATCCAGGATCAAGGTAAAAAACACAAGTTAGAGCAGATTTAGGACACACAGGGTACAGTAGTGATGGATGAGGAACAGATTAGACAGGTGTTTGAGGGATACTTTTCCAAACTATAAGATTTCCAGCTAGCGGTAGGGGGGGGGGGGAGGAAATCTACAGATACCTTGCAGGGGTAAATCTGCCCAGACTGTCATAGGACCAGAAGAAGGAACTGTTGACTATAGAAGAACTGAGGCAAGCAGCAAGATCAATAAAGGGAAACACTAGCCCAGCTTCTGATGGCCTTCCCTTCGAAATCTATAGAAGGTACAGTGATGTCCTCCTTCCTATGCTGTTGGAGGTCCTGAAGATGGGGAGAAATAGTTAGAATCTCTCTGGGATTCAATTATCGTTATCATTTTGATACCAAAAAAAAAAAAAAAAAAGAACTTATTGGAATGTGAGTTCTATCGACCCATTTCACTGCTTAACATGGATATAAAGATCCTAGCAAAGACCATAACTCTTAGGATGCAGAAGGTGATAGGCAACTTGATACACCATGACCAGAGTGGGTTTATACCTGGGAGGTCGACAGTTAATAATTTCAACAGGCTGTTTTTGAATATTCAGATGGGCAGTTCGGGAGGCGACAGCTCCATCTTGTCAATGGACACATCAAAGGCCTTTGACAGGGTGGAGTGGTCGTTCCTATGGGCTGTAATGTACAGGTTTGGTTTTGGGAGGGAATTTTTGTCCTGGGTGAAACTATTATATAGTGCATCTATGGCAAGGATAGATGTCAATGGGAAATGGTCTAAGCAGATAGAGTTCGGGAGGGGTTGTTTGACTTATTTTTGGAACCTCTGGCAACGGTTATTAAGGAGAAAAGCAGTATCATCTGCTTTGGATGCGGTGGTACTGATGACAAAATTATATTGTATGCTGAAGATATCCTGCTCTGTCTGAAGAATATCGAAATATCATTGCCTAAGGTAATGCAGGCAGTTTAGGAATATGGGTTGGAAATAAATTGGACTCTGCTCCTGCCCCAAGTAGATATTCCGTATGACAGATGGGGTAAGATTAACATCCTATCACCCCAACAAGAAATGGAATACTTGGAATTAAAAATCATGGCTAAAGTAGAAGACTTTGTTAAACTGAATGTGGTCCCGGTTATTAATAAACTAAGACAGAAAGTATCGGTTTAGACTAAGCTACCCATGTCCAGAGCAGACAGGGTGGGACTTCTTAAGATGATATTACTCCCGCAGTTACTGTATGCCCTGTCAGCCTCCGAGGTGTGGATCCATGATAGATTTTTTCACCTAACAGAGAGGCTGATGAAACATCTGGTATGAATGCCAAATTTGTGGAGGACATCGGACATATAGGACCATCTTACTCTATCAAATGCCCTCTCAGCATTGGTTGACAATAGCATAAGTGGCTGTTGTTCCAACTGGGCCTTATATATCAAATTAATTGTCTTTTTGGTGTTGTCTCTAGCCTCCCTTCCCAGCACGGCCTGGTCCGAGTGAATGGCACTAAGGAGAAGAGGAGCAAGCTGCATTGTTATGACTTTTGCGAACAGGTTATGGTCCAGTGAAATTGGGTGGTAATTGGAGCATAGGGTCGCGTCTTTTCCTGGTTTGGGCAGTACATCTATGGTCATTCTTAGCACATACTTGGGGAGTGAGACGCCCATTTCCCCCAATGATGGGGGTTTCTAGAGTTTCTACTTCAAGGATGTATAGGGATTGGTAGTAGTCACGAAATATGGCCGCTATGTCAGAATTCAAGCGTCCAAGGCATTGTAATCTTGGGATATAAGTATGCAAGAGCTGGAAACATAACACTCTGGCTAGGGACTTGCCACATTTGTCATTATATTCTTAAAAATGTCAGTGAAACTTAGCCATGATCCCCTTCGCTTTACCAGTCAACAATGTTCTGAGAGATTCACATGTCTCCAACAAGGAAATGCGAAGATAATCCGTGGGCATGCGTTTATGTGATGTCTCTAGGTCCTTAATTTTGTCTAATAAGGATGTTATCTCTCTGGCCTTTTCCCTTTTAAGGCCGGAGCCTTGAGTATTCAATATACTATGAATGTTGTGTTTGTGACCCTCCCAAGCAATACATGGTTCAATACCTTCTGAGGAGGTCCAGGGAAAATGCATCCAAAGGGATTCTCTAATTTCCTCTGCGTCCAGTGTATCCTTCAAGAGCGACATGTCCAATTTTGTCTGAATGGCGCTCCTTCCATTCTATGCCTAGCTGTGTGCCAATACAGCAGTTTACCAACAGATATAGGGTATCAAAATACTCGGGAGAAATTTAGTATCAAACTTTGTGGAGTTTTTTGTAATTTAGCACAATGTGACAATTTTATTAAAAAAATACATTAAAATTTATGTATTGTATTAAAAAAAAAAAAAAAAGTACAGCTTGTAAATTACACCTCCATTTTGTTTTAACCCCCGTGAAACACCTAAAAGCTTAACAAACTTCTTGATTTTACATACATTGTAAAATGCCATAATTTACTGGGTTTTACTGTTATTTAGGCCCCTCAAAGTCACTTACAGCTGAGCAGCTGCCTTTAAAGGGAACCTACCACCACAAATCTACCTATAAAGGTAGATCGGGTGGTAGGTGGATCAATAGGACGTGAGGATAGCCCTTTTAAGGACTAATCCTCACGTCCTCGTACTTTTTTGGAAACTTTTTTTTGGAAACTTTTATTCTGCACATATGTAAATATTTTTATGCGGCTACTGGGGCGTGGAGTAGCCGCATCTGAGGTTACACGAGGCGGCTACTCCACGCCCCGGTAGCCTCTTTTCTCCTCCTACTTACAATCTTCGGCGCGCAGCTGCTCGTAGCTGCGCGCCCTCATCCGATGATCCTGCCGTCTGCGCATGCGCAGAACAGCAGGCCCGCGCCTGCGCGGTCACTCCTCCGAAGCCGGAGCTGCACAGGTGCGGGCCTGCTGTTCTGCGCATGCGCAGACGGCAGGATCGTCGGACGAGGGTGCGCAGCTGCTCGTAGCTGCGCGCCGAAGATTGTAAGTAGGAGGAGAAAAGAGGCTACCGGGGCGTGGAGTAGCCGCCTCGTGTAACCTCAGATGCGGCTACTCCACGCCCCAGTAGCCGCATAAAAAAAATGTACATATGTGCAGAATAAAAGTTTCCAAAAAAGTGCGAGGACGTGAGGATTAGTCCTTAAAAGGGCTATCCTCACGTCCTATTGATCCACCTACCACCCGATCTACCTTTATAGGTAGATTTGTGGTGGTAGGTTCCCTTTAAATATAGGTTTTGGTGATTTTCATAAAAATCTGAAAAATTGCACCCAAAATTCCTCTTAACAACTTGGATAAAAGAGAGGATGCATAAAAGGCCATGACAATATAACACAGACATTTGGGAAATGTTAGTTATGAATTTTTTTCAGTCCTATGACAATCTACCTGAAAAGCAGAAAATGTAGAACTTTAAAAAAGAATATTTTTTAGAAGTTTTTCCCCAAATTTCTGTTTATTTCATAACTAAACACAAAAGATATCATCCAAATATTACAACATATTTGAAGTACAATGTGTGACGAGAAAACAGTCTCAAAAGTCAAATTTGTAGCACTGGTTGCTATTTTCCTGCTGGTAGTGTCCTTGCACTTCCCATGACCTACCGTATATACTCCCCTGGGCTTGAGAAATTATCAGTTAACCCAGGGAATCACCACAGTTGGCCTTTCCAGTTACACTCAATATATAACATAGATGAGGAGGCACAGCATTCCACAAGAAGCTTTTGAACTACATACAGGCGGTCCCCTACTTAACCAGTTCGCGACCGCCCACTAAGTATTCACGGCAGCGGCCGGGTCGCGCTGCATGGAGAGGGCTCACGGGCTGAGCCCTCTCCATAGCTGGTAAGACTTTGCTGCATATTGCAGCAAAGGCTTACCGGTAAGACCCGCACCGATCGCGGGTTTTATCACAGCGATGGCTGCCGGCAAAGCGATAGCCGCCGCTCCCCGTGACATCTTCGGGGAGCGGCGATCCCTCTCCATGGTAGCCTCGGGTCTTCCGAAGACCCGAGGCTATTTCGTTTTAACCCCTTCATTACAATGTGCTGATAGCATGAGGAGGAAAATCCCCATATGCTGCCATACTGTAGTATGGCAGTATATGATAGGATCGATCAGACAACCTAGGGTTAAAGTACCCTAGGGAGTCTGAAAAATAGAAAAATAAAAAAAAGTTTAAAAAAAAAAATTATAATAAAAAAAAATCACCCCCCTTTCCTTAGAACTGACATAAATATAAATAAACAGTAAAAATCATAAACACATTAGGTATCGACGTGTCCAAAAATGTTCGATCTATCAAAATATGATAACGGTTTTTCAATGCATTTAACCCCGTAACGGAAAATAGCGCCCAAAGTCGAGAATGGCACTTTTTTGCCATTTTGAAAAATATAAAAAAAATCTATAAAAAGTGATCAAAAGGTCATACAGTCCTAAAAATGATATCATTGAAAATATTATCAAATTTCACAAGAAATTACACCACTCACAGCTCCGTACACCAAAGTTTAAAAAAGTTATTAGCGCCAGAAGATCAAAAAAATAATTTTTGTACAGGAGGTTTTAATTTTTGTAAATGTATGAAAACATTATAAAACCTATACAAATTTGGTATCCCCTTAATCGTACCGACCCAAAGAATAAAGTAGACATGTCATTTGGGGCGCTCAGTGAAAGACGTAATATCCAAGCCCACAAGAAAATGGCGCAACTGCGTTTTTTTTCACCATTTTCACTGCATTTGGAATTTTTTTCCCCGCTTCCAAGTACATGGCATGGAATATTTAATACCATCACTATGAAGTGCAATTTGTTACGCAGAAAACAAGCCGTCACACAGCTCTTTACGTATAAAAATAAAAAAGTTATAGATTTTTGAAGGTGGAGAGTGAAAAATGGACATGAAAAAACAGGAAAGGGCCCAGTCCTTAACCGGTTAAGAACACCCGACTTACAGATGACCACTAGTTACAAACGGACCTCTGGATATTAATACTAAGTAAAGTACTGTGCTTTAGCCTTAAGCTACAATAAACAGCTGTAACAGTTATTAAAGGTGTCTGTAATGAATCTTTACTGTTAATCCTTGTTCTTATGACAACCCAACATTTTTAAAATCCAATTGTCACAGAGACCCAAAAAATTCTGGCTGGGGTTACAATTATAAAATATACAGTTCCGACTTACATACAAATTCAACTTAAGAACAAACCTACAGACCCTATCTTGTTCGTAACCCGGGGACTGCATGTACAGGATCTGAATTTATGCCCCTTCTTACATTGCACGAGTTTGATGATCATGGTGCTATTCCCACATGTTATTATGTCTCCCATTGTCCATTTATGGCCTTCCAAAGGGTCCTGTCCAGCCTGTGACCTTTTGCTATTTGTTAATCAGATCTCATAGGGTATAATACTGAACATTTTTCATTTTCTAACAGATAGCAAGAGATTGAGTGGAAATTTTCATTTTTTTGCTTATTTTACCGTTATAATTTTAATGTTTTTCAACAAATATACTGTATAAAATTTCAACAAACACCAAATCAGTCATACATTGGTAGGAGGACAGAAGGAATAACATAATATACGTCACTTGTAACCTGCGTTTCTAGCACTTTTCCCCTCGACAAACTTTATCTCTAATTTTCACTTGGTGCTGTGTTACTTCCCCTGTCCATAGTCTGATTCCTTCTCTATACCTTTGAGATGTAATTCAACATAAATATCTCCGATAAGATATATTGTATTACCCAAGTTCTTCTATTAAAGGACACCTGTCATCAGGTCTGTGTCACTTGTCCTGTCACCTCTACCTGTTGGAGCAGCTCACAAGGATCCCATCCCAGCCTTTATCTAGTTATTTTATACATTATTCATTGTAATATCATCTATTTTTTATCATGTAAATGAGGCTGGTCACATGGTCAGAGGCAGTGATGTCACCCCTGTTACCCCTCCCCTCTCCTCCCCCTGCTCATGTCTGTGTGTAATGTATAGTAAAGCATTGCTAGTGTGTGTGCTGCATCTGCTGACATGCTGCATCCTCCTAATATACAGGTGAGAGACACAGACATCAGCTACACATGAATCTGACATGTTCTGCTGTAACATGGCTGCCTGGAGCTGCTGTATCTCTCCTAAACACACACACACACATGCACACACAGGCTGCAGGGGGCGTGGCCACCAGCACCAGGAAGCACATCATTATACAGCCTCACTCCATTATACAGGCTGTCAGTCATGCACTGGGGGTGTGGCTGTGCCTCCCACTCATGAATAGAGTGGACAGCTTGAATATGCTAATGCTTCATTGGACATTTCACAGGTCATTTGCATACAGTTTTAGGACCTCATTGCTTAGGTTTACAGGCATGTAGAGGGACAATGAAGGGATAGAGGCAATGCTCTCTAATGGCAGTTTATGAAAATATATTTAGTTTAGGGGGGTTATTTTGCATGACGGGTTCTCTTTAACTGTGTACTTTTGATTTAAGTAAAGTTTGTTGAAAAGCTGTTGACCAGTGAAGGGGTTTTCTATAACACAGACATTGATACTCACTTGCACAACCAATAATCCGCAGTTTGAAGAGTTCAGTCAAGCAGGCCTCTTTACGGCTCACAGAGCCGAGTGGCATAAATTATATAGTGGCTCGTATCGGTTTAGCTGAATACTTATAATATGTATAAAAATGCAAACAGTCCATGTGTCATGTCACATGCAAGGAAAACAAAAGCAGTGATCACCAGTGTCCTACTTTGCATCAAGAAACTTAATAGAAAAGTCATTGGTACACAGAGGGCGGCGTGTGTGTGTGTGTGGGGGGGGGGGGGTTAGTGGGTTTCCAGGTGAGGTGAAGGGGATCCCGGGAGTCACAATTTCCCCTGTTTTTACTGGAAAGAATTTGGTCCCTGAACCAGATAGCATTTTTTTTGTAGCAGAGCATGGGTGTTTTCAGCTCCTTGCTCCACTGCGCTCCTTCTCACAGTCCTTCAGCATGCGGCTTGTGAGATGCTGCGCAGATGAAGAGGGATAGTAGTCCTACTGCCGGAGTTAATCTGGTGCAGGCAGAGGCGTCAGCATGCGTTGCCTACACTACATTTTCTGTAGCTCCAGAAGAGGAGTGAGACAAGTATTTTTTTTCTAAACAATGGGTAACTGTTATTAATGGGGAGGATAGGCAGTTGACTACTGCTGGGCAAGGTTACTTGGGGGCACCGCTAGTACATTGACTTTTGTTGGTTCCATGTGAGTATATTGGTTATTGTGGATGCATTGTTACTATGTTTGCTATAATTGTTGGCCACACTTTAACGATACTGGCTACTATGTGGTGTTGTGACTATTGGCTGCATTGTGGTTATGATATGGTTTTAATAGTGTTCTCCATGGGAGCAGCAGAACAGTACTAAGTTTGTGTTAAGAAAGTGCCAATATTTATTTGTTGCTATATCTGCAGAGAAGAATCGTAGCTGAATGAAGCGGACATGGGGGCCAGGCAGAAGAATAAAATGAAAGAGGATCCTCCAATCAAAATCATCATCTGACAACCACCAGTAAGTGCTGGTATTACCCATGAGCTCACAATTCTGCAGCATCTCATCTGTGATGTGACTATGTTATATTCTCCTATGATGGCGAATGGCAGATTTATCATCCAGCATCAGGAAATTGTAATTCATCTAGTGCAGTATAAGGCTGTCTGTCTCAATTTTCTTGTTTCTTGCCATGCATCTATGTAGTTAACTTGATACTGGTCCTGTATCTACGTTGTAAGCTCGGTCCTGGTACTGTTTTGACGTAGTAGGTTTGGTTCTGGTAACAAATCTATTTAGTAACCTTGGCACTGTGTAGTAATCCTGGTTTCGGTACTGTATCTATGTTGTAGTATAGGTTCTGGCAAAATACCTACGTAATAATCTTGGTTCTGGTATGTATCTGTTAATTCTGGTCATCTATGTAGTAAGATTGATTTTGGTACTGTCCCCATGTAAATGTTTAATTATGTTTAGTTTCTATTCAGCAAGTTCAGTTTTATTAAATTTTTATGCATTAAAATTCTGATTATTTAAACACTCTAGTTCGTTGGGAGGTCACAATCTCTTTACAGTTACAGGCCCATGACAGTCTTAAATTTAAACTGCTATTCCACATCACAAGCAGATGTGAAACTAATGTGCTGAGGAAGGGGAGCACACAATATTATAGTAAGGGGCACCCAAACTTCCTTGTGGTGGCCTTAAATATATTATTTTACAATCAATGTGAAATAATCATATATGATGGATATAATATTTTTAAGGCTATGAATATGTCATAAATTTTAACCAATTGCTTCCAGCAAAAGGCACACACCTAGTTTGCCAGAATGGACAGATCAATTGCATAAACTCCTCACTCTATACGAATACGGTATATGCATTTCTCAAAATTGGATGTTTGTTTTATGTAATAGGTGTGGTTTGAATTCCTAACAAATACAGTACATTTTTACAGCAATCAGCTTGTCACACAAGGAAATAAAAATGTAATAAAAATGAAATTTGGTAGAAATAAAAATCCATGAAATATGTTCCATTCATGTTCATGGTCCAGGATACAAAATAGATGAAACTTTGTGCACTGGGTGCTCATGTCCACTGTTGTATTCATTTTCTTTTATATTATAAGAACAAACAATGTAAAAGGGGATCTATTATATAACCTCATGGAGTCCATTGACTATAATGCTTTTGCATGGAATGAACATAGCTGCAGATGTAAAGCAAGTCTGAAATGCATTTATATTTCGGGCAAATCCTTATAAGATATATCTGCAAGTCCAAATCACATTCAGGACATGTGAAAAAGTTACTTCTGCAGCTTATAAATTAAATTCTGCAAGTCATTTTCAAGGGGGAGTAGGAAGTTGTAGAAATTCCAAATTTGCTTTGTCTCTTTATATCCCAGGTAAGGAAGCCCTGAGGGCCGTAATATATTGCTCTTTACATTGTTCCCTTTAGTTTGGCATAATTAAAGGGTTCAAGTCCTTCATCCAGGTTATTTTTCCCAGCAGAAACATTTCTCATTTTCCTATGCCCCATGAAATAATGGTGTATAAATATATGACTTTGCTAACACATCCCTAAACCCATGACAGGAGGACCTGGGCAGCCGACTACCCTCTTTTCAGGTACTACAGTATACAGACGCAATAAAATATCAAATAAATGTCAAATATGAAGTCATTAAAATAAACCTAGGCATCTAACATGCTACAAACTATTGATGTGAGGTGGCTATGTATAACAAAGCTCATAGCCAGGCAGGTAATCTAGAACAGATCATACAAGTGCAGCTGCCAGGTACAGATGAATTACAGAAAGTTTCCAAGTGTAATAGTTTCACTTAACATTTCTGTGACCAAAGTCAACAGGTTACTCCACACAGTGACAGTCCGGCTCCAACTCTAACAGAGATAACAGAGCCCAGCATTGGCAGTATACTGCACCAATATACTGAGGTCCCCATCCCCCATCTATACCTTGTCTTACCTTCTACTTGTGCTCCTGGTGTGGAAGGAGGTGAGATGAGTGTGACAAGTGTTCCTTACAGCAGATTCTTGAAGCTGCCAGGGTCTGGTTGTAAACTTCTCAGAGGAGGAGACAGGGCAGGGAAAGATCACAGACCTCTCCCCACACAATGCAAACTACCTAGTACCACATGCAGGGCACCTACATTATTCCAAAAGTCCAGAATACATGTATTTTATTTATATTGCTACCTGCTGTAGATAGTAAAATTAAATTTAGAGATGGGGGGATGAAAAGTGTTGTATTTCCACAGAGTAGATTCTATTTTATTGTGCCATAGACGGTATAGTATTGGTTTACGTGTATTTTGGTTGGCACGCCAACATTAAACAGCTCATTTATTTGTCTTTACAAAACAATATTTTTAGAAGTTCAGACTTTGCACTTTACTACATCTGTGGAATTTAGATGGTACAAAGTTGTGAAATCAATCCTTTTAGGGTGAAATATGAACATATGCATTGTGCATCTGCTGACATTATTTGTATGGAAGTCTATAGGACATATTTATCACAGTTTTCTCACCAAAAAACAGGCTCCGCGCCTGCACCCTGCCTATAAGGATAGATAAGGCGAGCTCCGGGGGAAGACGGGGCAGTATCCAGGGCTGGGGCCAGCACTGGGCATACCCTGGCAAGTTCTGGGCCCACATAAGGCTGTACATAACAAATACATGGGGGTGAGGTGATTTGTATAAAATATCCATGATGTGGCTGTTTGGTATGATAAACTAGAAAATATTTTAGAGAACAGGAGACTGTTTTAGTTTCTGAATTCTTAATGCTGCCACATTACTGCAAAAGGGGCCTAGTGAGGCTCTGTCGCCCAGGGGCTTAGTGATACCTGGAGCTGGCCCTGCCAGTATCATACGCTGGCAGAATTAGCAAAAAAAGAGGAAGGCAAAAATCCCTAAATGAAAGATACCTATCATCATATATTAGAGGGAAAATTCCTACCTGACTTCAAATGTGTCAATCAGAAAAATTCCCACAAATCCAATTCCTATAATTTGTAGTTAAGAACCCCAACAGATCTTTCCTGATTGGCAATAAATTTTGGATTAACTGTTTATACCATTTGTCATTAGAAAAGTTTTTTAGCCTTTTATAACATAGTATTTCACAGTTTTACTACTATAATATCACTGGTTGCACGGATAGTACAGGCTAAATGGCTCCCAAAATCTCAGAATAGAGGGGAGCTATGTGCATGTGCTGAAGCCCCTGGTTCCCTGTCGGCTTCACTGATGCTCTGCATAGAATATGCACCGGGAGCTACTGCACCTGCGTGGGGTATGCTGCTTATACTCAAGCATGACATTTTTATCTGTACATCTTATGACTTTTAACCTGAATAACCTCTTAATGTAGACAGTTACTGGGAACAGGTTCCACAACAGCACTGTACTGTGGAAACGGTGTGTTCTTGTATCCAATATGTCTGAATTATGTCAAGATTTATCTGTTCTAAGTAACATCTGTTATAATGCTAACATTATTGTAAAACCTAAATCTCAGTGATGTGCAGTACACAAAAAAAAATTCTTAAGTCGAATTTGTATGAAAGTCAGAACTATATTTTATAATTGAAACCCCTGCCAAAAATGTTGGCTTTCTGTGACAATTGGATTTTAACCCCTTAAGGACGCAGCCATTTTGTAGCTTAAG